>NW_022990245.1:266697-330449 GCF_902827175.1 Gymnodraco acuticeps | reverse complement strand
TAAACAGATTTAGGTCCCCACAAGTATAGTAATGCTAGGCCACACACACACACACACACACACACACACACACACCACACACACACACACACACACACACACACACACACACACACACACACACACACACACACACACTCAGTCAGTCCATTTCCACTCCAGCTGTCACTGATATTTGTGAAGTAGTTTTAACTGTGAGAAGTAAAGGATTATCTTATATTAAATAATATTATAGCGCTAAGACTTTGGGCAAATCACTTTTTCCTTGAAGTTTATTTGAGTTATTAATTTGTATTTATAGTTTAAGAAATGAAACTCAGTTAATACATGTTATTTTTCTTGAATCCTTGTCCTCTGTATGTTTTATTTATATAGTTTCCGATTGTTTATGTCTTGAAAACCTGTTTAATTGTAATGATGGTCGCTGTGTGTAGGTCCTGGACCCAGAGAGGGATGACGGACGACGCTGCTGTGGTCGTCACCGATGACAACAAAACCCAGAAGAGAACACAAACGAGGAAGATGACGAGGAAGACGAAGACATGGAGGTCAGTTCTTCTTTTGCTTATTTAACAACTTGTGCTGCGGCCTAGCTTTGCCACTACTAAATCTAAAAGCCACTTATCCTGCTCAAATCTAATTAGGAGAAAATTAAGATTTTACATCCTAAAACGCGTCCTTGTGTCTCCGATAGAAGTCTGATGGGTCGGATGATGACTCTGATGAAGGTGAAGATGATGAAGCAATGGAGGACGACGACGCAGAGGACGATGAGGACGAAGAGGACGATGAAGAGGAAGTGGGGCCAGTGGACCAAAACTTCCGTATTAAGATGATGAAGATCCTGCAGAATCAGAATGCTATGGTGGGTTTGTCCTTAGTGTACAACAATTAGCTTCATGTAGCTTAGCCCCAGTGTAAACCTGGAACATGTGTGTCAAGCATCACAAGAAGCTTCATTTTAGTTTTGTTTGTAGGACTTCACAGTGCATTTGTTGTTTTCAGCACTGTATGAGGTGGCCATCATATTTAAATATTGTCTTTAAATACTCTCTCCCTTTTGTCTATACCAGTTTTACCTTTTAATTACAAGTTCCATTATATGTTTAATGTGGATTCAGAGCAACCCTACCCTCTACTACACCTAATATGCAGTTTTAAATTGTGACACTGCTAGATAAAGTTAGTATTATGTGTCAGATCTCAGCTCACGTTGTATTTTATTTTCAGACCACAGCAGGGACAGAGGGGGACGGCAGCAGTGATGAAGAAATGGACGATGACGCCATGTTGCAGCTGGATAAAGGTCTGGCAGAGCTTTTCTCAGAGCAGAAGAAAAAGGCCCAGGCCAAGAAGGATGAAAAGACCAAAATGCAAAAAGAGAAAGCGCTTGTCCGAGACTTTAAGATCAAGGTACAGTAACCCAAGACCTGTTAACACTTTGGAAAATAAACCAATGAATTGAGTATTTTGATCTGGGTATAAAAGATACACATGTAAAAAATAGGTTTCACCTGAGAGAGAAAATACACTTTTTTCTAGCAGACAGAACTTATAAAACAGGGAAACTGCTCAGCTCCGTTAAAAGTCAAACGTATCCCTGAATATCCCTCTTGTGTGTGTTGTTGCAGGTCCTGGATCTGCTGGAGGTGTTCGTGGCGCGGCAGGCCGGCAGTCCTCTGGTTCTGGGTCTGGTGGAGCCGCTGCTCACCATCATCGACCGAGGGATGAGCTCTGACAGCGACCAGCAGGAGCAGGACTTCCTCCGCCGGGCCGCAGATATCAGGTAAAACACAGAGGGGTTCATAGCAACTGTGTTTGTTACTGGGTCAATTTAGGTTTTTCATTTTTTTTACATGATTTGTGTTGAGCATGATTCTATATGTGGTTTGAAAAACACATTAGGCGCTTTCACACCAAGTACTTTGCCGTACTTAGTTCATCAGAACTTAGTGTACACTAAGTACAGATCGCGTTCACACCGGAATAAGTCCCTGAGGGAGGATTAGGCAAATGAAGCCGCTGACGTCACTTCTTCTTCTTCTGCTTTGGGTTTACTGGCAGGCCGCAAACCACTTCACGGCGTATACTGCCACCCGAACTCCCCGGCCGGAAGTCCCCGGAGTTGGGGACTGGCTTCAGTAGAAGCTGCTGGGACTCCCAGCAGCTTCTACTGAAGCCTTCCGAGTAAATCGCCAGAACGCCGACACCTCCTCATCTCCACCGCTCCCATGTTTTCTTTTGTGTTGCCATAAGTTAGTCTCTCTGCGTTTGTGCGCGGGGCTAATGCTAATGCGAGGATAATAAAATGGCGGCTTCACAAAACTTTTGGGATTTTACGGGGCGTGGTTTGCAATCCGCCCAGCCAATCAGAAATAGGAACCTTTTTCTCCACGAAAGTCCCTGCTCTCTAGCGGGGACGGAAAAGGGGGTGAAAATGTTTTCATGAACTAAGTTCTAGTTCCAGATTTCTTTGGTGTGAACGCACATTTTCGGAATATCGGAACTATACTGGGAAAAGTACTCCGGTGTGAAAGCGCCTATTTTGTTGTGTTTCATCATCATCTACTCGTACTGTGATGTCCCTGCTCATATTTTACTCAACATTAGATGAAAAAAACAACAGATAATAAGCAAAGCTGCAAAGCCCTCATCTCTGGAAGTTATATTTAAATAAAATCCACTGGTGCCACAGCGAGGGTTTTTAAACCATTAGTTATTTTTTTTGTATTTAGTGATATAGGAGTTACAAGACAATTTGCATACAAGTACAGTGTCACATATACACAGAAGACGTTAAGGTGCATTTACAAGTAAAAGACAAATGACAAAATATACACAGAGACTAAAAAAACTGTGCTACATAAGAGTAATAAATGACTACATTGAAATGATATGAGTAACAATATAATAGTCATGTATCCTAGGCATGTAATAGTAGCAGGACCTTAAATACCTTAAAGGAGTAGAGAGGAGAAACCATTAGTTCTTTATATGTAAGAATGTCTCAATCCACTGATTCTCACCGAGTGAATGCTTGTCTTCAGGACACCAGCTGTGCAGGTCGAAGGTTTACTGCAAGACCGTCGGAGACAGAGAGGGGGAGCTGCACGACCTGCTGGAGAAACTGATGACGAAGAGCCAGAAGCTGTCCGACTCCTCCGTCTGCCTCTACTACTTCAGGTACTCGAGGTTTCAATGATTGGGCTGAGGAGAATAGATATTACTTAAGTCAGTTGATACCATGTTAGCAAAAGAACATGAATTCTGAACATTCTAGTAATAAAATATGTGGATTAGGGAAGTATAGAAATACATGATTGTGAGAAGCATTTTAAATCAATATAAGATTTGCAAATGTTCGGGTAACACTTTATATTAAGGTACACATATTCACCATCAACTAGTTGTTCATTAACATGCATATTAGCCGTATATTGGCTCTTTATTAATCATTATAAAACGCTTATTAATGCCTTATTCTACATATTCTCCCAGTACTAGGTCATTAGTTAAGTTTGTCCTTAATAACCCTCTAATTAGTGCTTGTTTATTGTAAGTAAGGACGTTGTTGTACGTGAGTTTGGATCTTAATATGCCCAATATGGGCCTAATGAGGCATTCTCTCATAACACCTAACAAATATGGTCCATTCTTATGTAACAAGACATGAAAACTACAAGTTGTTAATTGTGTCAAAATGTGGTATATCTAACTCAGAATATGCTCCCTATTTTAAAGTGAAGTCTTGTTTCATAACCAATAAGCTAGTAGTTTGACTCTAATATACACAAAAGAACATTTGGTAACACTTTATATTAAGGTACACATATTCACCATCAACTAGTTGTTGATTTTTTCATGTCTTGTTACATAAGAACGCATGTACGACAACTTCCTTACTTACAATAAATAAGCACTAATTAGAGAGTTATTGAGGAAAAACTCTCAACTAATGGCTCATTACTTGCAGAATTAGGCATATGCATTTTATAATGACTAATAAAGGGCCAATATACGGCTAATATGCATGTTAATTAACAACTAGTTGGTGGTTAATATGTGTACATTTTTAATATACAGTGTTACCAAATGTTCTTGTGTATTATTTTTGTGCCGCTTTACTTTTTTTAAAAACACCCCACACATGTTTTGATATCTTAATATTAACTCCTCATCCGTGTTATTCTGAGTTTACGGCTGCATCACACCGTCCTCATGAGCAGGATGGTGTTGCGTCCTTTTTAGCTGTTCGAACTTTGAGTTGTTACGGGACATAGACCTTAGAGGTGAAGAACTAAATACCAGGTCATAGTTCCAGTCTCCTGTAGTTTGCTGATGTCTATCTGTCCTTGCAGTGCGTCTCTGTACGTGGTGAAGGTGCTGCGAGGAGCTCCAGCTGCTGAAGCCAAAGAGGACGCGACGGCTGACGGAGATGCAGGAAGTGACGTACGTTTACACACAGATTCATTTGATTTAGTTCAGTAAGGCTTTCATGACCCTCTATTATCCAGAGAGTCTTCCTCACTCATTTAAGTAATTATTTTAGTTTCAGTATCTTAAATGTGATCATGTACTGGTTTGTTGTAATGGTGAATTGGAATTCGTACAAAATGAGATATTTGAAGATGTTGGTTTTTGGGAGAAAGTGTTTTTTTACTAATACTGTTAATACTAAATATTAAACAACAGAACCAAGCCTACATTGTGCACAGCGCCCATAAACTGCACATTCATCTCACTCCTGATGATTTTCTGCTCCTTCATGGTGTGTGTTTTGTGTGTAGTTGAAGTTCATGGGCAGCCCTGGATGTGGACCGCGTCTCCAAGATCTTCATAGAAGCTCTGAACTCCTTCATGGGCCGCAGGAAGAGCCCGCTCAGCGCTCAGATGTTCACAGATCTGTTCACCAGATTCCCCGTGAGTACAGCGGCACATCAGAGTTTATTTCTTCTTTCTAAGCTGTACTGTTTGCTTCAAGTGTGAATCTATACAGAATCTATGTAAGATAACTTGTAATTTGTAACGGAACACATTTTTAAAGTTACCTTATGTGATGTTTCCAGGGTTTGTGTGTGAAGATGTTGGATGCTGCCGTGCAGCACATCAACTCGGCGGGTCAGAGTGGCACCAGCAGGTAAGAGAGATGTTTCTTTTAAAAGGTCACCTATTGTGCAACATCCCCTTCTTCATGTCTCTTCTACATCAACATGTGTCCCCTCTTCTTCATGTCTCTTCTACATCAACATGTGTCCCCTCTTCTTCATGTCTCTTCTACATCAACATGTGTCCCCTCTTCTTCATCCCTCTTCTACATCAACATGTGTCCCCTCTTCTTCATGTTTCTTCTACATCAACATGTGTCCCCTCTTCTCCATGTCTCTTCTACATCAACATGTGTCCCCTCTTCTTCATGTCTCTTCTACATCAACATGTGTCCCCTCTTCTTCATGTCTCTTCTACATCAACATGTGTCCCCTCTTCTTCATGTCTCTTCTACATCAACATGTGTCCCCCTCTTCTTCATGTCTCTTCTACATCAACATGTGTCCCCTCTTCTCCATGTCTCTTCTACATCAACATGTGTCCCCCTCTTCTTCATGTCTCTTCTACATCAACATGTGTCCCCTCTTCTTCATGTCTCTTCTACATCAACATGTGTCCCCTCTTCTTCATGTCTCTTCTACATCAACATGTGTCCCCTCTTCTTCATGTCTCTTCTACATCAACATGTGTCCCCTCTTCTTCATGTCTCTTCTACATCAACATGTGTCCCCTCTTCTTCATGTCTCTTCTACATCAACATGTGTCCCCTCTGTGGAAAGAGACTCTGAAAGTTTCAGGAACAAAGATTTTCTCTCTTTTTGATCCATTTCTATAAAAACCTGTCTGAAAATGAGCTGATCAGATTTTGGCCACTTTATGATGTCATAACGATGTTTTGTCTTGTGTAACCGTTAGCCAATCAGCAACCAAGGTAACCCCCCCCCCTTATCACCTGAATCTCCTCCTAGAGCACCATTGAGTTCTTTGTAACCAAATCTCTCTCCTTATTTTCATCTAAAGTAACAGACAGAGAATCAGCACTTTTGAAACAGGGCTGAAACAGAGGGGATTATGGGTAATGCTGCAATGATCTGTTTGGTGTTTCAGCCAATCAGAGACAGGCTCTGTATATATCTGAGACCTGTGATATATTGATGAAAAACAGTATAGTAGGGGACCTTTAAGTACAGCTCTTTGTTCATGTGTACGTTCCTGTTGATGCATGCTTAGGTAACATTGAGCTGTCTTTGGCTTTTTTCTGCTGTAACAATGTATATGTCCCCTCTGGGACTTATAAAGGTATTCTGATTCTGATGGACGTTATTGTGTGTGTGTGTGTGTGTGTGTGTTGTGTTCAGGGCCAGGCGTGTGTGTTGGTGCTGCGGGGGATGCAGAGCCGGGAGGTCCAGCAGCTGCTGAGCGGCGCTGCGTGGACCGAGCTCTGTGGGCAGGTCTCAGGTCAGCTGACAGCGGTAGGTCAACACAACTTTTTCTTAAACAACACATACAGCGTCAAGACAAAAAAAATACAGGTGTGCAGGTTGTCCTTTTTTTTTGTATCCCTCCCCCACCCCACAGAATAAGACAAGATTAATAGTACAACAACATTTAAAATGATAGACAAACAAATGGTTGAAATCACAGCACAAAAACAACTAAAAACAACACATAAAACGGTCGAGATAAATGTCAGCCATGGTTGACTATAGTAATCTGTGTTCTAATTCAGAGTACACAGTTTCCATATACGTTAAAAATGGTTGCCATGTCCTATAGGTCAACACAACTTAACATAATAATAATAATAATCCCAGGCATGAGCTGCATGTATGAACACTGGGATGACTTTAAGCAAAGGTTCGCTAAAGGACGTGGTATATTGTTCTTATATAGCAGCTATGGGACGTTGTCTGGCGCTATATAGTCAATACAAAATGTTCCTGGGGCTGTAACTACACGTCATTTATTCTTTAGAAGACGACACGTTTCTACAACAACATCCTTTAATTATACTTCTCGAAGGTTTAAGAAATTGCATCTTGCTCTGATGAATGATGATTAGAGCCACACTCACTGCCCTCTGTGTGTCCTCAAGATGGCTGATGGGGAAACACGCTTAATATTTGTCACAAAAAACACTCGGCCCCTCCATCGTGCCGTCTGTGAAATCCGAGCAAAAACAAACCTGCAAAACAACATCAGTCCGTATAGTTTTTTACCTTAAACCCTCCCTTATGAACTCAGAGACACTTACTTATATTATTGTCTGGGCAGCATTGACTGTATGAAGATATGTAATGCCAGCAGTGTAACCCAAGTGTCTTCTGCTCTCAGAGTCTGGAGAAGGTCGGGGAGACTGAGAGCAAAGTGGTGAAGGAGAAGGTGGTGAAGACCCTGGAGCTCTGTCAGTTCCTGGTGAAGAACGTCAAACAGAAGGTAGGTGGGGGGGGGGGGGTGTTTAAGTGTTTCTACTGAAGACCAGAGGTGGGAAGTAGTGGAGTACAAATACTTCGTTACTATACTTAAGTACATTTTTCTGGTATCAGTACTTTACTCCACTACTTATTTTTCTGACGACTTTTTACTTAAGTACATTTCAAAGCCCTCTTTACTTTTACTTGAGTAAAGAAGTTTAGTCAGTACTTCTACTTTTACCAGATTATTTTTAAACACGAGTATCTGTACTTCTACTTGAGTAAAGGATGTGTGTACTTTTGTCATCTCTGATTAATGCTAATACAACTACTTTTTACTTAAGTACATTTCAAAGCCCTCTTTACTTTTACTTGAGTAAAGAAGTTTAGTCAGTACTTCTACTTTCACCAGAGTATCTACTTCTACTTGAGTAAAGGATGTGTGTACTTCTCTGCTGAAGACTAAAGGCTCTGCTCCTCATGTGTAGAAGCTGTCTGTGGACCTGGAGCCTCTGCAGACCGTCCTGCAGTCTCTGACCAGCGCCATCGCGTTCAAGAAGACGGGAAAGCTGGAGGACACTTACTGGGCCGTGGTGAAGCACTTTGGAGTCATGTGAGTTATTGTGTCAGCGTCTCAAGAGGTCATTCTCATGCAGCTACTCGAATGCATATTAGAAACCAGTATAGAGGGAACAAACCATGTTATGAAGGGTATAACCATATATAATGTTGACTTTGTCTCTGTGACATCAGTTCTCTAGAGCAGCGTGAAGTGGGCGACTGGAAGCGTGAATATAATTTCAATGGAGAAGTTGTATAACAAAACGCCCCCGTACAATTGGCTATTAAAGAGGCCCTATTCTGCTTCTTGGGGTTTTCCCTCTCCTGTAGTGTGTTATACAGGTTTGTGTTATTTAAACATGATTAATGCTAAAACAACTACTTTTTACTTACGTACATTTCAAAGCCCTCTTTACTTTACTTGAGTAAAGGAGTTTAGTCAGTACTTCTACTTTCACCAGAGTATCTACTTCTACTTGAGTAAAGGATGTGTGTACTTCTCTGCTGAAGACTAAAGATTAACTATATAAATTACGGGACCCCCTTGAAAAGGAGATGGTGCATCTCAAGGGGTTTATCCCAATCAATAAAAATGTCTATATATATATAGAATTCCTGTGTTCCCTCCAGAATGAGTTTCTTTCCCCCTTGCCGAAACATTGGACTCCTTTGTTTACTTTGAGAAAATTAAAGAACCTTCTAAACATTAAAGCTTCACAGTAAAGGCACACTACAAATATGAACCTGGAAATGAGCATCAGGTGTCCTCTTTAAGACCCAATCCAAACTGTAAACAGGTTTATTTCTGCTGTAAAGTGGTGCTTTTTAACTTGGAGATCGAGGGAGATTGTTCCCTTTAGATCCAGCCTTAAGTCGTTATTTGATGAAGTTCAGGTTTTGGCACTTCATCTCTGCGCCTCGGAGGTTGCCCCTTGGGTAAAAGAAAAGGATTTCTGTAAAAGTCTACAAATACATGCTGCAAGCCACTGGCCTGATTTACATCCTACCTCCCCACATGATTTAGTACTACTATAACTCACTTACCGTACCCTTCAAATCCACAGTTTGGCTCAGATCAAAATGTTGTTTTTTGGTGTGAATTAGCAAAAACACTAAGCAACACTGATGTAGATTAACTATATAAATTCACTTCACATTAAGTTAATTCGGAGCATGATTGACTCTATTAGTTCCCTTACTAATTGACCTGCAATCTAAGGTTCATGAGCAGCCATCTGCCACCTGAGGTCTGAACAGGAAACGCTCCCGGTGGCAAGAATGGTTTTTGCTCTCTGTTTCAGAACAACGAATCATGACTGAACGGTCTGCACACTGTGACAAATGCAGAAAATAAGCCTCACAGTTTGCTCTCTGAGGAAGAGCTAGACCCGTAACATCTGTGCATAAAATCATATTTCTCACATAATTCAGTGTGCAAGCTCATTAAAACAAGTCAATTCAAAGTGCCTTACAACAAACACAAAAAGCATTACGAAATGGCAACTAAAAACATTACAAAATTGTATTTAAATGCATACTCGAGAATATAAATAAACACATGCTAAATATAGAAAAAGACTGGTTTAAATGAATAAATTAAAGGGCAGAATCAGAATTCCTTTAAACCGTCCTGCAGCGGGGAAATGTAAAGCGTTACAGCAGCAACAGTACAGATAAAAGGAAAAGCGTTTACTTGTATATTCAATAAAAACACATACATTTAAAAAAATATATAAACAAATAATACACCATGGTAAAAAAGTAGCATATGTATTTTAAAACGTATGCGATTCTAAAAACGTGTTGAAAAAGCCTGTAAGGTTAACAAAATGAACAACAATGTTAATTGTATATAAGTGTATATTGCAAAAGAGCACTGGTATTGCACAGCAGGTTTTCTATTTACAGGCAGTGTTATTGAACATCAGTGATAGTCTTTGTTGGGGTGGTGCTCTGCCAGGGAAAGATACATGCAGTGTAAGATAATGTATAAATAATATTTAGAAAACAGAAAAGTCGTCTTTTTGATTTGAACGTCGTTACCATGAAGTGTGTGTTGTTGCATTTACGAGACGGCTCTGCACTGAGGCCACAGTTTGTCCTTGGGTCTGAGTTTTACAAGAGTCAAATGTCAGTTTGGGTTTTAATCAGACTTTGAATCTAATTATGTTGAATACACAGACGGTAGAACCTCTATGTGTAATGGCTTTTCCGCTCTGCTGTCAGAGCCGTTCTCCTCCTGTACGGACAGGCAGGATTGTTGTAGAAATAAGAAACCCAGTTACCGACTCACGGCCAGGAAATCGCACTTTACTGGGAGGAATCTAGCTCGGGGAATCAGGTTTCTCTTAACTCCTTAACCCGATAACAAAAACCAGGTTTCCTATTTAAATTGCATTTAAGAAATCAGATTACTGCAGGAGTAAACTGATTACTTGAGTGCAGGTAAACGTTCCCACTGTCTCTATGTAACAGCAGCAGTACTGTACAGATTATGATCTGAACTAAAAACATGATGTATCCTCATCGTACAGCAGCTATTGGATTCTCCAGCATTACATATCATATATTTTAAATCACTATCATTTACTCAAAGGCCCTATTATAGTTTGGGGGGTTTTCCCTTTCCTGTAGTGTTATATAGGTTTTAGTGCATGTAAAGGTTCTCTCCAACACACTCCTCTCGGACGTAAACACCTTCATTTGACTCCTTCGTTTACTTCTGTGACATCACATCATGACATGTAACTTCTAAGGGGCGGGACATCTCTTAGCGGTTGACCAATCACAACAGAGCCGACCAGCTAACCAATCAGAGCAGACTGGGCTCTGGTTTCAGACAGAGGGTGAAAAGAGGTGCTGCAGCACAGGTAGTAAGAGAGAATAAAGAGCTTTTTGAACATTAAAGCATGGAGACATGTAGAGACACTACATACTGATATACACCTGAACATCAGCAGGAGAGGACTCTTTAAAGTAGAGACACTACATACTGATATACACCTGAACATCAGCAGGAGAGGACTCTTTAAAGTAGAGACACTACATACTGATATACACCTGGACATCAGCAGGAGAGGACTCTTTAAAGTAGAGACACTACATACTGATATACACCTGGACATCAGCAGGAGAGGACTCTTTAAAGTAGAGACACTACATACTGATATACACCTGAACATCAGCAGGAGAGGACTCTTTAAAGTAGAGACAATACATACTGATATACACCTGAACATCAGCAGGAGAGGACTCTTTAAAGTAGAGACACTACATACTGATATACACCTGAACATCAACAGGAGAGGACTCTTTAAAGTAGAGACACTACATACTGATATACACCTGAACATCAGCAGGAGAGGACTCTTTAAAGTAGAGACACTACATACTGATATACACCTGAACATCAGCAGGAGAGGACTCTTTAAAGTAGAGACACTACATACTGATATACACCTGAACATCAGCAGGAGAGGACTCTTTAAAGTAGAGACAATACATACTGATATACACCTGAACATCAGCAGGAGAGGACTCTTTAAGTAGAGACACTACATACTGATATACACCTGAACATCAGCAGGAGAGGACTCTTTAAAGTAGAGACACTACATACTGATATGGTTGAAGTAGATGGTTTAGCATGTGTTGGTGCCCAAATAAGTGGTTCAATTAAAAGCATTTCATACTGACTCAGATACATTTAATCAACTTATATATTTATTATTATTTTTGATTTAATTAATAACTTATTTTATTTAAGAATTATTTTATTTTCCATACAAACATGCGCTTCACTGTTTTCTTTACCACAGAACACCTGTATTGCAGTTGTTATTCTATCAGTGTGTTGCGATGTTCTTCATCTCAGTGTATTCTTTTAGTAAAGCACTTTGAAATTGCCGTCCTTGTCTTGTCTCAATCCATCATGATGACCTTGCGTATGTTCCTCTTCACATTTACAGAAAACCCAAAGTTGAAAAGATAAAGCCCGAGAAGAAAGCCGACCCAAAGGAACTTCTGAAGAAGAAGAAAGGTTTCCTGCCAGAGTCAAAGAAGCGTAGGAAGCGAGACATTCCCATCTTGGAGCCGGCGGCCGCGGCAGCCGCAGCGGAGCAGGCGGCCCTCAGAGGGGGGAAACCTGCAGCAGGCACAGGTCACTGGAAAAAGAAACATGACAAGAAACCTAAACAGAAACGACCAGCCGATGGAGCAGCAGCCGCCGCCGCAGCTTCTCCAAGCCCAGCCAAGAAGAGCAAGACAACGACGACATCTGAGAGCAACTCAGCCAAGAAGAAGAAACCCAAACAGAAGAAATAGGGAGGAGAAGTGGACAATGTTTTTTAGAGGCTGTGCTTTTTTGTTTCCGTCTTTCCTTGGTTGCGATTTAGTTTCAGACATGTTCGTTTCAATATGAGATGTTGTAATACATATTGAGACTTCAGATGTGTGGGCCATGACTTTAGATGGATTATTTTTCTAACGTTTGACTTGAAGTAATGTCTACAACAATAAATGTATTTCTCTTCCCTGAGATTCATGATGCTCCCACTGCAGTTTCTTTTGTGCTTTATTCATACGAAACTTTTGTAATATGTAAAAAGCAACTAAACATTACCAAGTATAAATATGTTATGAGTCTAAGATACATCTTTGTTTGATTTTTTCCAAGTAATGTTATATTTTGCAGTGAGTACAGTATTCTCAACTTGATACTGTCACAGAGATCATTCAAATTAGCCCCTAAAAGTGGTCAAGGTTTATTTATTTAGTCAAAAAATACCAAAACCAACCTCCAGTTTGCTTAAAAAGGTGACCTACTATTAATTAAACAAAGTTCAATTGTACAGCTTAGCTTTTTAATATCAGTATCTTAAAGGTGGGGTAGGTAATTCACTTCAGAAACACTTGTTATATTCCATGGAATGCTCTTAACATCCCGATAGCAATGAATACATGAAATGCTTTGACAATAAATACGTACAAAAATGTCATCTGTGGAAGCCGTGGTGCGGTAAACAGCACGACCAATCATCTGAGCCGGCCCGGCTAAAGTAACTGGATGGCGCACTCGAGCTGGTTTCCATTCTTACCTACCCTACCTTTAAACCAGGGGTGTCAAACTCAAGGCCCGGGGGCCAAATCCGGCCCGCGACTTCATTTCATGTGGCCCGCAAGAGCTCTGAAAGAATGTAATATGTTTATTATACGGTTACATGCCGATTTACAGATGCACGATGTCCATAAACTAAATGTCCCACAATGCATTGTTTTTAATGTCACTTTTTTTTCAGAATTTGGCTTTTCTTTTAAAATAATTTTGTGACATTCTTACTAAAGAGACTTGCACTTATTTGCCCTAGACTTCTTCTTTCAGACGTAGTTATTTATGAAGTTTTTACCCTATCTGATAATAATCCAATGCAGAGGCAATAAAGTAATTATATTAAATATATGTGTTTATATAGTCTTGAAGTTACAACCGGCCCTTTGAGTGCAACCATAATGCTGATGTGGCCCGTGATGAAATTGAGTTTGACTCCCCTGACCAAGAGGTAAAATAAATCGTTACCAGATCTATAATATGTGTTAGAAAAATATCACTCGACACCAGGTTGAGAATCAATGATCAGGTACTAATTTATTCTTGCAAGAAGGATCAGAGTTAAATCACATACAAAGGATATGGGTTAACTCACACACATGGGGTATGTTGCTCAAAGGAACAGCAAAAAACATCAGGCTTATATAGTCCAAAACACAGGAGATAACAACAAAGTCGTAAATCGAGATGGCGCTAATATCAGCCGCGGGTGTCGGAAAGTCGGGTCATCTGCAATGGGTCATCTGTGACGTCTTCTGGAAAGAGTCACGTACTTCCTTCACGCTTCATAGAAATAAGATATTTAGGAGACAGCAAGTCTGTCTTCTCATAAATATCAACAACCTGAAATGCCCTGCCTCCTCCTATCACAAGAAGAGGCAGCTGCAAGGTCATACACAGTTCAGAGCCACACATGATATCAGTGCATTAAAACAACCCAAAGAGTGGAGAAAACAGTATTTCTCCAACATATCCCTCCTGTTTATACTACGGAATAACATAGAACTTGGAAAATACAAATGATTATAAAGATTAAAAATTCATATACAAAAGTACCCACACGGCTGAGGTAGGTAGATTGTATGTTACATGTTAATGTAATCCGAATGGATGCCATGGCCTAATTCTTTCTCTGTACATCGTCAGTTCCTATCACTCAGACCCGTTACTGTTTCCCTGCTAACGTCCACTCTTTAAATTATACTGGGTTCTGTTGGTTTCTTCACTGGTTTGAGACAAGTGCCCTTATTGGAATCACCTCCCTTTGTAGCCAGACTTCACCACAGTAGAGGCGAGTTTCTGTCTTTAGGTTTAAACAGCTTCACAGTCAGATGTATCCAGGATGGTCTCTCCGCCACTCTAACTGCAGTCGGTGTAGACAGGAGTGCTTGGTAGGAACCCTCCCACTTGGGCGAGTGCCAGCTCTTCCTCTTTATCGCTCTGGTGAACACTCACTCTCCTGGTTTCACTGTCTGTGTGGAGTCAGGTACTTCCTGTGCAGAGGGGACAAGAACATTTGTGATCTCTTTTCTTCTCAACATTTTTGCCATTTTCACTCATACCCTCGTCCTCTCTTACAAATGGTTTTAACTCAGGCAGATATATGGTATTCCATATAACATTTCAAAAGGTGATAGCCCTCTAGCACTAGGTAATCCTGAATTACTTTATTTACAAAGTGTGTGCCATTATCACTATAGATCTTTTCCGGAATTCCAAAACGTGGGATTATGTGATTTGTCAATGCTTTCTCCACTGTCAATGCATCTGGATTCCTAGTTGGAAAAACTTCAATCCATTTTGAGTACATGTCAATGATTGTTAGACAATATTTCATTCCCTCACATTTATTTAGTTCAATAAAGTCCATGCAAATGTGCTGAAACGGATACTGGGGCTCCGGTATTTTACCTCTCTTTGGTCTGAACTGTCCCTGAGGGTTATACTGTGCACACACAGAACATGCTTAACCATTTTACTACTTTTAGTACTTTGTAAAGCCATAGGCTGTGAATATCTTCTGTATTACGTCCACCATTCCCACTGTTGAGCCGTGGTCCAACCCATGGCTCAATATAGCTGCATATCGAAATAAGCTTTTTGGTAATACAAATTTGCCTTCTGTACTTTCCCACAACCCCTCTTTATTCTGTGTACACAACTTCTTCTTCCAGTATACCTTTTCTTTGTCAGGTGCATTCGCTTGCATGTCTTTTAGGATGTCATGATCAATGTGTTCCATATATTCAGAAATATATTGGTCATTGTCCTGTCACTGTCACTGCGCTGCTTTCTTAGCCTCTTCATCTGCCTTTTGGTTCCCTGTGGAAATTGGGTCCGTCCCTGTAGTGTGTGCTGCACACTTACAGACAGCCACTCTCTTAGGGAGTTGTACTGCATCCAAAAGTGATAGGATCAAATCTTTATCAGGGCTCGACATTAACGACTAGGTAATCCTTTTTTAAATAAATCAATTCAATTAAATACTGCATCCAAAAGTGATAGGATCAAATCTTTAGTGTAATAGGTTTGTTTGTGGATGTTACCATCCCCCTATTTTTCAATTGTTGTGCAAACACATACATGAATAAGCATAGTTGCTGTCTGTATAAATGTTAACTGTCTTCCCTTTTCCCAGCTTGCATGCCTCTGTTAGTGCGATTAGTTCTGCTGCCTGTGCTGATAAGTGAGACGGCAAAACTGCGCCCTTGAGCAGTTTCGTCTGTGTCACTACAGCATAGCCTGTTGCATTAGTTCCATCAAGATTCCTCTTACATGAACCGTCAACATACATCGTTATGTCTGCATCTGGGAAGGGAATGTCCGTCAGGTCTGTCCTTGGTAACACTCTGTTCTCAGTTTCTGCGATACAGTCATGTGATTCCCCATCTATCTCTACTGGCAGTAGTGTAGCTGGATTTAAAGTAGTACATCTCTCGATAGTAAGATTTGGTTGTGATAACAACGTAGCCATGCATGCTAAATGTCTAGCTGGTGACATATAGGTTTGTTTATTTTGTAACAATAGTACGGAAACTGTGTGAGTTACTTTTAGAGTCAAGGATCTAAAAAGCACTATTGTTGCAGATGCCTGTACTGCCATGGAGGCTGCTATTACTGCTTGTAAACAAATGGGCATGGCTCTTTCCCCCCATGTAGTTGAGTGAGTACTGACGTCATAAATCCATTCTTACAATCTGCTGATTGAACAAACGGTTTTGCATAATCTGTTACATCTATTCCCATTACTTTTAAGGTAACAAATGGTTTCTCTACGTGAGCCAGCATTAATTCTACTGTACCTAATTCTAAAATCTCCACTTCCTCATCGGATGAGCTGATAGACACGTTATCTGAACTTGCTTCTGTGTCACCGTCAAGGTCTGAGTAATTTTGTTTTAGGTCATCTTGATTTGGGTTATCTTGTTTTGTAGTTGTTTGTTTCTGTTGTTTGACTTTCTACGTTAACCTTTCTCATCTGTTCAGGGTCTATGTTTGTGTGCGATAATACATGACCTGATTTTGCAGATGCACTTGGCTCTAGTCATGCCTTCTCCACCCAGTCCTCCGTTCCCTCCTGTGCCGCCTGTGCTGGGCAGTTCTCTTTCCAATGCCCAAATCTGCCACATGTGAAGCAACTTCCCTCCGGGACTTTTCCTCCTCCCTGTCCTCCACCTCGTGCCCCACCTCGCCCTCCACCTCGTCTGTCCCTTCCGTCCACACCCTCTTTGATCACCTCGGAAAAGCAATTCAACAGAACATACAGAAGTGTAATCATCAGATTCATCCTGTGTTAAAAACACGGCAGTTTGCTTTTGTTTCTTTTGTTTCTTTTGTTTGCCAATTTCACCCCAGTCCGTTTAAATGCTCCTCTTAGAAAATCAGTCACATTCCCTGATATATTCATAACGGGCATTCTGAATGTCTTACCTGACCGTGTGTTGCTGGGTTCCTCCCTCATGCCGGCTGTTCTCTGCGCGGGAGCATGAGGGTCGGTGGGTGGAGGTGGGTGGTAGGGCGGAGCGGGGGGCCAAGGCAGCGGAGTCGGTGGGGGAGCAGAGGGGTGAGACGAGCAGGAGGTCAGGGGTCCGAGGAGATCCCCGGGGTGTTGAGCTGGTGCATGGTTTTCATCTATCCATTGCTCCTGCATCACAGCAGGTCCCACAGGAGGGAGATACGGAGGAGGGGGTTGGCGGCGTCTGCATATCACTTGATCGTCAAGTTTCTCCAGTTTCTCGGAATAGGGGAGATTAGGATACAAGTTATACAAAACCTCATTTTCTGATTTCTTCTTTTCTGAGTTAGCTTTTTCTTTCTCTGATGCTGCTATTTTCTCAGCTCTTTGTCTCCTCTCTACCTCTCTCTCATGTCCTTCCCTTCTATTCCTTGTTTCGGCTAACCACATCATAGCCCCTAATAAATCCTCTTCTTCCTCCCTTTTTCTATTCCCGTTACATTTGTTCTCGATGCTATCAATCAATTGTTGGCATTCCTCTACCACTAACCTCCCTTGGAAGTTGTATTTATTTTGCCACTTTTTAATCTCTTCACACTCGTTCCATGCGATCACCTTCATCCATTTAGCATCTCCTGATAAGATGACTATTTCTGTTTCTATCTTCTTCCCACGGGTCTTGCTGCAGCATGAACCCATGATGATTAGACTTCTATAGTTTTCTCCAAAACTAAGTAAAAATGCCCTATAGCTTACGCATAAACTATAAAACTCACAACGGTTTTAGCAAAACCCAGAACACTAAACTGTCCTAGTTTCCCCCAAAACTAGGTCAAATACTCATAGCCGTACCTCGTACTATAAGCTCACAATAGTTTTAGCAAAACTAAGAAAACTAAACTGTCAAAGTTTTCCCCAAAACTCATGCCCATAGCCGTACTCAGTCTCCCACTATAAAATAGCCGTACCTTGTATCCTACTATAAACTCACACAATAGTTTTAGTAAAACTAAGAAAATGTAGGCCTACCCTATGTCCACCCACGAACTATAAGATCCTTTAGTTTTTTAATTAACTAAAAAAACTGACCTCATAGTTTGAACCACAAACTACTTTTACCCAAGGCCTCTAGTTTGAAACCACAAACCATTTAAAAGTAGCCTACTTTAGATAAGTTTACCTGTGTCTTTCTAGGACTTTTTTGGTATCCTTCCGCGAACCAGGGGTTTGAAACCAAAACGGAGCCTGTATTGACGTTCTCTCCTGTGTCACTCTCTCCTCTCCAGCGTAACCTGGCCCCCCTATTACCAAATTGTTTATTTGTAAGGGAAACAAGGTAGGGGTCTTTTTCTCTCGACTACCTGTGCACAGTGTCAGGCTCGTTTGCCCGGAGAAAAAAGGAGATCTTGGATCCGGCTCGAAGGACCAATATGTTAGAGCTGTACTGTACTGTACCCAATATACAAGCTGTTAATAAACTTTTCAATCAATTAGAAAAATATCACTCGATACCAGGTTGAGAATCAATGATCAGGTAACTAATTTATTCTTGCAAGAAGGAGCAGAGTTAAATCACATACAAAGGATATGGGTTAACTCACACACATGGGGTATGTTGCTCAAAGGAACAGCAAAAAACATCAGGCTTATATAGTCCAAAACACAGGAGATAACAACAAAGTCGTAAATCGAGATGGCGCTAATATCAGCCGCGGGTGTCGGAAAGTCGGGTCATCTGCAATGGGTCATCTGTGACGTCTTCTGGAAAGAGTCACGTACTTCCTTCACGCTTCATAGAAATAAGATATTTAGGAGACAGCAAGTCTGTCTTCTCATAAATATCAACAACCTGAAATGCCCTGCCTCCTCCTATCACAAGAAGAGGCAGCTGCAAGGTCATACACAGTTCAGAGCCACACATGATATCAGTGCATTAAAACAACCCAAAGAGAGTTGAGTAAAGTTAGAACGATATTGGCAGATTCGGATTTCACGGATCAACTCATGAACAAAACTTTATTCAGACACAAATGACGTCTCCTAAGTACCGTGGTAAGGTTGACAACGAACTACAATCACATGTTGATAAAAAACAAAACAATATGCGCCGTCCGCCAAACTGGAAACATTACATTGGGCTCTATCTGCAGCCGGAGAAGAAATGAGTGCTCAGGGACCGTCTGCAAAGTGCAACTCCGAAAAAAGAAAATACAATAATATTCAATCACTTCACTATTATACAGTATATTTCTACCAAACTCACTACACACATCAATAGTCTCCTGGTGGTCAGACTACAGCAGAGAGTTTGGAAGAATATGGTTTGGAATAATTTTGGGGAAGATTTATAATGTATTATAACATACTGTATAGACAATGTTACACATTGTCTATACAGTATGTTATATATAAATTAAGACATGAAATAACTTTTTCATTAGCTATGAAACAGTAAAATTGTCACAATCTTATGAAGGACCCAAATGCAGCACTCGAGAAACCAAGGAGTATTGGTAATGAACTTTATTGGTAATAATACCAGAGCAGAGGGATACCAGCAGAACAGTATCAGCCGGATGATGTGCAGGCAAACGAACCGGAGGACAGCGGGCAGAAGGTGAGTCAGGGCCGGTCAGGGAGCAGGCGAGGCGGTCAGCGTAGGTACAGGCAGGGTCAGGGAGCAGGCAGAGCAGGCAGGTCGGGGACAGGTAGGGTCAGGGAGCAGGCGAGGCAGTCAGCGTAGGTACAGGCAGGGTCAGGGAGCAGGCAGAGCAGGCAGGTCGGGGACAGGCAGGGTCAGGGAGGAGGCGAGGCGGTCAGCGTAGGTACAGGCAGGGTCAGACAGCAGGCAAGGCAGGATAGTCCAAGGACAGGCAGGATCAGGGAGCAGGCAGAGCAGGCAGGGTCGGAACCGGGTAGGCAATCTGGTAACAAACGCGTGAAAGACTAGCATGAAGGCAAAGTACGATCAGGCAACGGGTGTGTGTCTGGTGAGGGTTTAAATACTGGCAGTAAAGCTAATGGGTGCAGAAGAGAAAGAGAGTGAGCAACAACGTGGGTGTGGTTAACAGGTGAGACAGGTGAATGGAAAACTGCTGGTGAATGATGGAACAGACTGTGACAAAATAAAGTTAACATTGAAAAATAAAACATTTTAGGCTTTTCACCTACTGTACAATATTAATGAACAAATCCACAATTTAATGTCAGACATGGAAAACATCATGAACATCTATGACTACTTTAATCTGTAATTGAAAATATATTTAACATCTTAATTAAGAATATAACAATTTAAAACTATGGACAGGTGATTATTAATCATTACTTCAGTTGCCCAAAATCTTTAGCAAAGCTTTTTTCTGGATTTTTGTTTGTTTTGTACAAAATTCAGCTTTCATTTAGCCGATTTCAAATCACTGGCTGGGCTGGATTTCCCCCCCACATGCCGTTTGTAAGCGCACTACTTCTACTGTGGTAGTAGTTCAAACTACAAGCCTTACCTCCCCAAATCCTGGTACCTCTGGTAAAAGTTACACAAACTCACCTCTAGCCTCTTTAGTTTGGGAGGATACACAACACACAATACCACGGGGTCTTTTTTTGGGTATTCGTGCAGCAGTCATTCCGAGGCACTGCGTGTGAAACCATCTTCCACAAGTTTCACACTGAATCTACATGGGGATAAATACAACAAAGATATTTAGAAAATGTAAAGTGTAGGACACTTGTAAAGCAGGCATATTCATTTATATTTTATAGAGGTTATACTTGTTTTTATATATATATAAATACTTGTTGTTATTCAGGTTTATCTGTACTGTGCTAAAACTTTAACAAATTATAAGAAAAACAAAAGGAAACCTGTAATGCATAAATATATACAAAATGTCATTACTTTTATGTTATTCCTGAAATCTAACTCCAGATCTATATATTATCTACTATTCAGATTATCTTCTGGAGTTTCAAAACAATCTGTCATGTCTAAGAAACTTATTGTGAACGTTTATTCTTTATGTTAGTTTTGTCAGGTCCCTTTGTCCTGTGCTTTATGTTTATTCCAATAAGTAATTCTCCCTCTCATTTCAGGCCTCCACGCTCCCCGCCCCTATCTGTCTCCTGTGTCCGTGATTGTTTTCCCCGCCCTGATTGTTTCCACCTGTTTCCCCTTACCCTGTGTATATATTGTGCTAGTCCCCTCCTGTCCATTGCCAGTTCGTTTCCTCATTTAGGATACACGTACAAGCCTACTCCACGGACATATTACGTTCCTCTAAGCTCATGATCATAGTCCTTGTTTTTCCTCGAAAGAGCGTTATAGTTTTTCTCTGTTTTGTTACTGTGACAATACCAGTAAAGTCTTTATTTTGAACACTACCTGAGTCTGAGTTGAGTCGTGCATTTGAGTTCATGCCTCAGAGTTCTCTCCTTGACACAATTCATAATTTAGCCTCACCCAAACAGCATCAACAGCAGTGGTGGGCAGGTCCTCAATTCCACAGAAGGAACAGAAGTCATCCTTTGAAACTGACAAAAAAACCGGTGTATTACTGTTCAATTTACAGGAAGCCATCCATATATTAATTTAATATTTTTGGCTAATACCTGATCCTTTGAGAATTTCTTCTGCCATGTCTCTTCGTATATGTTGAAGACATTGTTGTGATGACTTGATGGAAACGTCTGTGGAATTTTCAGAAATTCCTTCACTGTCATCTTGGCCATCTGGACAGATGGTAAAATAACATGACGTTATGACGTGTTTTTGAATTTCCCTTTAAAATAAAAAGCTTTATTATTAATGAACACAACATGTTGCATTGAATCACCTGCATGACAAAGACTCCACAACTGGTGGCATATTTCTGGAAGGTGTGGGTTATCTTTCCAGGCTGCCATTTGATGTTAACCCAGTCCTCTTTTCCCAGTCTGTTCCGGCGCATCTTGAAATACTCTCTACTTCAACGCACGCCGCTGTGTGGACGGGCCGTAACGGAGCCTACACACGGCGGCGTGCGTTGCCGCTTCAACGCTTCTGCCCATTCACTTTGAATGGGGTGACGTCACGATTCGCCGAACTGCATTGTGGGAGCAAAGCGTAGCTTCTCTCGCGGTGCTCGCTGCAAAAGTAGAGCAATGTTCTACTTTTGCCGCCTCGACGGAGGCGTCAGCCAATCAAATCCCGCGTATAGACGTAAGCGACGCCGCCTCTTAGCTCCAAAGCTCTTGCCTCTAGACCGACAATATTTTGGAGCTGGAAGTGAACCGGATTCCGGAGCTAAGAGGCTCCAGCTCCGAGCCGGAGCTGAAAACGCGTTGGTGTGAAAGGGGCATCTGTGGTCACGAAGTACTCCACTAGCCCCCCCGTCCCCCGTCCCCCCCCCCCCGTCGACTTTCCTGAAGTACTCCCCCGTTAATAGAAATCAACACGTAATGAATTAAGACCCCACGGTTTGATGATTGATAGGTGCTCTCTTTCATTTTGACACACAATTTTTTTTACAATACACATGTTAAATGGATATATCTGCCTTCTTTCATTTATCTTTCCATTCCCACGACAATATACATAAAGAAATGACATATTTTGGACATAGTTCGAATGGTGATTAATCATGATTAATGAATTTTTAAGCTGTGATTAATCTGATTAAAATCGTTTGACAGCCCTATATATATATATATATATTGTTTTTTTTCAAGCTGTGGGACTGTAAGAAACGGTATTTCAATGTTTCTGTATGTATAACACATGTGGAACATAAATCTGCTAAATCTGTAATAAACATTTAGTTTTGTTCACAAAAATATTTATACAAATGTATCGGTGGAGTATAACAAACAGGAGACTATACCGATTGTAAATCGCTTTGGATGAGCGTCAGCTAAATGGAATGTAATATTAATGTGTGTAGTGAGTTTGGTAGTAATAAACTGTATAATAGTAAAATTATTGAAGATGATGCCATGTTTATTGAAGATTTTACATTATAAATATTCACCAAAATTATTCAAAAGCAAATCTTTCCAAACTCTGCTGTAGTCTGACCACCAGGAGACTATTGATGTGTGTAGTGAGTTTGGTTGAAATATACTGTATAATAGTGACGTTATTGAAGATTATACCATATTTATTGAAGATTTTACACTATAAATATTCACCAAAATTATTCCAAACCACATTCTTCCAAACTCTCTGCTGTAGTCTGACCACCAGGAGACTATTGATGTGTGTAGTGAGTTTGGTAGAAATGTACTGTATAATAGTAACGTTATTGAATATTATTGAATATTATTGTATTCTCTTTTTTCAGAGTTGCACTTTGCAGACGGTCCCTAAGCACTAATTTCTTCTCCGGCTGCAGATAAAGACCAATGTAATGTGTCCAGTTTGGAGGACGGCACGTATTGGCTTTTTTTTTTATCAACATGTGATTGTAGTTCGTTGTCAACCTTACCACCATTAATTTTTCCATTAAATAGCACTTCTTTATTAAATATTATGAATATGTCTTTATTATCAGGCTATGTTCCACAATCATTCAAAGTAGCAGTGATAAAACCACTTCTTAAAAAGCACAACCTCGATCCAGAGGTTTTAGCCAATTATAGACCTATTTCTAATCTTTCGTTCCTCTCAACAATTATTGAGAAAGCGGTCGCAAAACAGTTGTGTGATTACTTAAAAAACAATGATTTATTTGAAGATTTTCAGTCTGGCTTTAGAACACATCATAGCACAGAGACAGCTCTGGTTAAAGTCACAAATGACATTCTAATAGCCTCTGACAAGGGACGTGTCTCTATTCTTGTTTTGCTCGATCTCAGTGCTGCATTTGATACTATCGATCATGATATCTTATTGCAAAGACTAGAGCACTTAGTTGGCATACAGGGAACTGCTTTAGGCTGGTGTAGGTCCTATCTATCTGAACGCTCTCAGTTTGTACGTGTCAATGATGAATCTTCCACGCAAACCAAAGTTAGCCATGGAGTGCCACAGGGCTCAGTGCTCGGACCTATTTTGTTCACATTATATATGCTTCCGTTAGGCAATATTATAAGGAATCATTCTGTACATTTTCATTGTTATGCGGATGATACTCAACTATATTTATCAATCAGGCCTGATGAAATTAATCATCTAAATAAAATTCAAGACTGCCTCAAGGACTTAAAAACGTGGATGACCATAAACTTTTTGATGTTAAACACGACCAAAACTGAAGTTATTGTACTTGGCCCGAAGAATCTACGAAACAAATTATCTAAGGATATACTAACTATGGATGGCATTAATTTGGCCTCCAGTGAGACTGTAAGGAATCTTGGTGTTATATTTGATCAGGATTTATCCTTTAACGCCCACATAAAATCAATTTCAAGGACCGCCTACTTCCATCTACGTAACATTGCAAAAATCAGGTATATCTTGCCTCAAAACGATGCAGAGAAACTAGTCCATGCATTCGTTACTTCAAGGCTGGATTATTGTAACTCCTTATTATCAGGGTGTACCAAGAAGTCAGTCAAGTCGCTTCAGCTGATTCAAAATGCTGCAGCTCGTGTACTAACCAGAGTTAGGAAAAGGGACCACATTACTCCTGTTCTGGCTGCCTTACACTGGCTCCCTATAGAACACAGGATAGAATTTAAAATTCTTCTTCTCGCCTACAAAGCCCTTAATGGGCAGGCGCCATCTTACCTTAAAGAACTCATTATACCCTACTGTCCTACTAGGGCATTGCGTTCCAAGAATGCAGGGTTGTTGGTTGTTCCTAGAGTCTCTAAAAGTACAATGGGAGCCAGAGCCTTTTCTTATCAAGCTCCACATTTGTGGAATCAGCTTCCAGTTTGTGTTCGGGCGGCAGACACCCTATCCGTTTTTAAGAGTGCGCTTAAGACCTTCCTTTTTGATAAAGCTTATAGTTAGGGCTGATTAGATTCAGCCCCTAGTTTTGCTGATATAGGCTTAGTTTGTCGGGGGACATCTTACTTCTTCCTTCTCTCTGTCTATACCTGTGTACTCTCATGTTCCGATTAACCCAGCTTCCCCAAATGTCTTTCTTTTTGGTGTCTATATACGCCGGGATCCGGAGTCATGGATGATCCTGCGCTCCTCTGTCCTGGATCGCGAGCCCTGGATCTTGAATCGTGGCTGTGGTCCTGGATCATAGGTCCTGGATGGATATCCTCGTGGATTCATCTTCCTATTATACACACATGCATTTCCAAACATTTGGACTACCTATGTTGCAAATGTATTATCTTTTCAATTTACATACGGCATCTATTGCACGTCTGTCCGTCCTGGGAGAGGGATCCCTCCTCTGTTGCTCTCCCTGAGGTTTCTCCCATTTTTCCCTTTAAACTGTGGGTTTTCTCTGGAAGTGTTTCCTTGTACGATGTGAGGGTCTAAGGACAGAGGGTGTCGTATTGTCATACTGATATTTTGTACAAACTGTGAAGTCCACTGAGACAAATGTAACATTTGTGATATTGGGCTATATAAATAAACATTGATTGATTGATTGATTGATTGACCGCGGTACTTAGGAGACGTACTTTGTTTCTGAACAACGTTTTGTTCATGAGTCATTGATCCGTGAAATCTGAATCTGCCAATATCGTTCCAACTTTACTCGACTCCCAAATTCTGAAGAAAACTGTATTTCTCCAACAATATGTCACCCTATACAACACAGTCCATAAAGCTTTAGTTATCGATGATAATGATCGTGCTTTCTTTAAGTTTCATTAGCATTTTCTTTTTTCTAGCGTATTGAAATCAAAGCTTATGTTTCACCTTGGTGGCATTTAGTAGGCTACTGGACGCATACAACAGCAATAACCCATGTTCCCGTGCAGCAGCAGACAAGTCACCTTTAAAATGTAAATCATACGTTTTTTGAAATGTTATCCACATCCAGCAGATACGTGACAACAACCACTGATAAGGAGTCTTGTCTGTGTCCACCTGATGAATGCAAGTACAAATGTGTATTATTTAAGCTCTGTTTTGGGTCCTCGGCCACCCCCTGAGGGAAGTATCTGTCTCTTTAGCTGTTAGCCGATGAGCAGGTATAACAAATGAAAATGATTCTGAGGTCGAACGGATACAAAATCATACACATTTCACTGAGGCTCCAGAAGGTGGGAGCTTAAGCCAATAATATAATGTAGCTCATTAAAAGCGACCCCTCCACGTTGTCATTCGATAAATCGTTACCATAACCATATAGCACATAGTTACTGGACGTAATGTGTTTTATGAAGGTCAGTTACATGTTTAGTCTGTGGCACACTTTTCCTTCAGAGAAGTTTTTCCTTTGTAATTCATGGCTTGTAATTTTTCACTGACCAAAAATCCAGTTTCTAGCACTGCCAAGGTTAATCTCTATTACGACTGAACAACTTACTGAATGATTTGTCACGTTATGGCAATGTAACTTAATGATGTAACAATTTTATTAGTAAAACAAACTAAAACACCTCTGGCTTCTGCACAGGGTTTGATGTTGCAAGCCATTATGTCATAAACTAAGGTGAGCAATCCCACAGAAACCTAATTCAGCTGTCAGAAAATGATGCAGTGTCCCACAAATGCATTACTATACAGGACATGGAGCTGTGGCGCCATAAATCTACAGAGAGCCAGGCAGGTAGCAGCCTCATCCATCAGCTTATCTCATCTCGAAGCCCCTCTCCACTTCGGTGGTGTGAGCCATCTTACTTTGTGTTGTTTGCTGCTGTACTCACAGTTCATAGCACTGAGCTAAAAGTCCCGGTGATTTGAAATACATGGTGGTGTGTGTGTCCTAATATCAGTTAGAATCATTAGACGTAAACCACTGATACAATCTTAAAGGTAAGTATGTTTAGTCATTGAAATGTCTAAAAGCAACAGGAACTATTTTATATATTTTGTTGAGTTGTGGACTTGCAATAAAAATTAAAATTACCTTTGAATTGAAAGTAATTATACAAGTCATGGGAGGCGTGTGGCGCAGTGGACTAGTGCGTAGGTGTTCGGATCAGGGGGTCACAGGTTCAAACCACACTGCAGTCAGCATGTCGTTGTGTCCCTGAGACACTTCACCCCAAATTGCTCCTGTGGGGATTGTCCACAGTATTGAGTATGTAAGTCGCTTTGGATAAAAACATGTAATGTAATAACCATGTTGAGCATGAATCTCTGTTATGGTGTTGCCAGAAACATCCTGGCAGTTTTGAAGTCATGTATTTGAGATCTTGTTAGTTTTCTTTATGTATTATGAGAGAAACAAGTAAAGGCAACTGGAGCAGCAGCATCATAGGAGAACACTTTGTTTTTGTGAAACTGCTTTATATATTTTATTACAGGTTTTATTCAACATGTCTGTTTGTTTCTAGGAAGGAAGAAACGCTCCTGAACGTTGAATTGAAGAAGATTGAAGATTCAACTTATTGTCATTACGTAGTAGGCTACAGGTACTATAACAAAAATGGTTTCTCTGCATTTGACCCATCCTAGTGTTAGGAGCAGTGGGCTGCCATTATGTGCGGCGCCCGGGGAGCAGTGTAGGGAACGGTGCCTTGCTCAGGGACACCTCGGTAGCACTTGGTCTTGAATGAATGAATCCCAACTGGGAAAAGATGACAGAAATGACGGCAATGGTGATGAAGACAATAACTCCCATGATGCCACGGTACTTTTTCTTGTTGTCTGATAGACCTCAGGCATTTAAATCTGCTTTGACAAATATTAAGTAATTTTTATTTCATATAATATCTTCTATTTGAAAGGGGTGCCTAGAGACAAACCCAAGTCTGCAGTTTCACTCACGCCTAAATATAATTTTAGCCTTCAAACAGCCAAAGTTAGTGAATATCTGGTGAAGAAAGTGGAGCTTTTTAGCAGCTAAAAGCCAGATATTCATCACAGCAGCTGTGAAGACCAGAAACAGAGCCAGAAGAGAGAGACTATTGGATCAATTCACAGGCTAGCAGGAAGCATGACTGAAAAGGATGCTTCAGATATGCTAGATGTGTAATTTAAGCATCAGCTTGCCAGCAAGTGCACCAGGGCAACTTTTTATAGTGATAATATGTCAGTGTTTCCATTGCCCCATTTGAATAAATCAGTTCAAATGAACATTTAGGTTAAGGATCAGATTCTAATTGAATTTGAGATGAGTCTATGGAAAGTAATTAGGCCATTCCTTGAAGTCTCTCATTCTACCGGTCTCTGTCCAGTGCAGCTCTTTATGTGTGACGATAAGTATAATCAGACCTTCTTTATCCATCTCTGACGATGACCTCAATCATCTCATCCATTCCCAACCACTGAGCTCTGGTCTTCATCATTTCAAACTGTGTCAGTAATGGTTCCAGTCAAAGGTCTCTCAAAAGTACACGAGTATGAAGGGCAGAAATGCTGTGTATGTTATGTTATGTTGTGTATGTATGTTGTGTATGTTTAAGTATGAGACTATGTTAAAAGAAAACTTCAGCAATAAGTTAAAAGTTAATATTGCACAATAGAGAAATCATACGAGATTTGTCCTGGTCTGGCCTACAAAGCAGATAAAATACTCTTAGTTTCTGGAACTGTACCTCCCAGCCACAGCTTGAACCTGCAGTAATGAAGCATAGAAACAGACACTGGTGGTGACAAATCATCCACCTCGAACCCTGACAGCACGGGTGAGAAGAGGAGCAGCGGTGTCCTCTCCTCCTGACAGTGAACTGTCACTTGTCATCGCTGTGACTTCAGATTTAGAGAGCAGAACCAATCTGCTAATGCAGCTCAGATGAATAATAAGAGTGGGCTGTAAAGTTGAGGACAAAGTCTCATCAATATGGGTAAGCTGTAACTGAATGCAATCTTGATGCAGCCACTCACCTTGTGAAATGTTGCTTTTGTTAAAGTGTGGTCCTTTAGAGTCTGAGGCTCCTCAGCAGGCTGTTGGCAGGGTGTTAGTTCTATATCGAGTGCAAACGGAAACCTACTAATTAGTGCACCCAGTAGTTTACTTGCCAGGCCTTGTAGGAAGGAACAATGGTTGAGTTGAGTCGTACTGTTTTCTTTAAACAGCTTCTTGGCCCAAATCTGCAAGCCTCCCACGGTCTCCTCTTCACCGCCTGCTGTGCAGAAATCTTCCTTTTTCCAATTGAAATCATTTAAAAGACCCGTCTTCCTTTATGTCTATACAATCACACTGCATATTTTACAATAATGCTGACTATATCCAATGCAAGCCAGAAGAAAAAGTTTGAGTGTCAATCCAACCCAGGATTGCAGACTCGACTATATTTCAAGTGTCTGCAAGTTGATCTTTCAAGAAATGAAAGGAAATCGATGATTTAAAAAATATTCAATACTGTGTGTTCAACATATTAGTTTCAAAATGTATTAAAGAGCTGGGAGCATTTTTTATAGCCAAGAGGTATAGAGGTATAGCCAATAAATGTAACACACATTCTTACCAAAAGTGGGCCTACAAATGTAAAATGTGTCCTTGGGCACTATAGGACCTGTGAAGAAAAGTTAAAGTATGTAATAAACTTCATTTATATAGCACTTACACTTAAGCTTCAGAGGACACTGCCAATCAGAACAATCAGCCCAACAACCCTTATAACTCGGACCATGGTTCAACCATTACACCAATCTGCAACAATGAACATTGGCATTGCACCATTTCACAGTAAATCACCCATTTAGATTAAACCTGCCAACCTTTAACAGAGCATATGCTCAGTGTGAATCTGGGTTGTATTCACTTGGGGTCACTAAATCTCCAGATTAGATTATGTTGTACTATTTAAATGCTGATAACTGAAGACCAGTTGCCTGAGGCGACAAACACATTACACGCGACCATAATAAGGCTGTAATAAAAGGTCTCAGAGGACCTAATCCACTCACTGGCCAACTAACGTCCCTTGCAAAGTTTATCTGCAGCACTGAGGAGCAGAACCCTGTGGGAAGGCAAAACCCTGCAAACTGGCCTCATTAACTCCAAATGAGGCTATACACAATAACTAGGCTATTCCCAAAGCAAAGTTATGTGACACAAAAGTCTCTCGCTCTGCCTCTCTTTCTCAAGGAGCTCCATATGTGTGACAATAACTAAAGGCAGACCTACTTAATCTCTCCCTGACTAATGACCTCTATTTCATACATTCCCAACAAGTGACCTCTGCTCTTCAATCCTTCATAGGCAGGACCCTTCATCCACTTTCTAAGAACTTCCCTTCATCATTCCCAGCCACTAATCTCTACTGACTATAGGCCACCACCCCACATTGATTAATAACCACTGACCTTAGCTTACACTAGTCACTGACCTTTTTCAATCCCAAGCAACTGACCGCCGCCAATATCCATCCATCACAGAAACCAATTATAGCCACTGACCTCTATTGATTCGTAGCCACTGACCTTCATTGAATCCTAGCCACTGACATCCTTTCATTGCTAGAAACCAAACACCACTGACGTACATCCTTCGAAGCCACGGAAGACGACTCAAAGCCACCGACCTCTATCGATTCCTAGCCACTGACCTTGTTCAATTTCCAATATTCATTCTCAGCCATGGACCTAATGATTCGTTACCACTGACCTTCAGTTTTTCTAAAGCCTGTGATATCCATTGATACACACCAACTGACGACCACTGACCTTCATCCATTCCTCGATCAACTCACAGCCTCTGACATTCATCGATTCCTAGCCACTGACCTCTACTGACTCCACGCCACCAACCTACATCGTCTCCCAACCACTCACCTAATTTTATTTCTCAAGCCACTGATATTTTTTCCTGCACACCAACTGACGACCACTGACCTTCATCCATTCCTCGATCAACTCACAGCCTCTGACATTCATCGATTCCTAGCCACTGACCTCTACTGACTCCACGTTTCCTTACCACTGACTTTATTTTCTTTCTCAAGCCACTGATATTTTTTCCTACACACCAACTGACCTTCATCTATTCGCAGCCATGGATTGATTCATATCCACCATCCTTTATTTATTCCTAGTGAACTACCATCTCCTTCTGTTCTTCCATCCATTCCTACTCACTGACCTCCATTGATCGCTAGCCACTGTCCTTCATCATTGTCCAACAACTGACCTCCATTGATTCCTAGCCACCAACTGTTACCACAGACACTGTAACAGATGTGGAGGAAGTCACCTCGATGCCACACATTGATTTGTTAACTACGATTTGAAGCCTCAGTTTGGCATTTTCACAGTTGCCAATTTGGTCTTCGGTCGTCGTCATCTTGTTTTTTTGGAGCCAAGCCAAAAACAAACTGAAAAATGTAATCCCTGAACAAGATGATTGTCCAAAAACGTTACAATAAACTTCCATGAACTACAAATACATTGAGAAAAGGTTGGAAAAAGAGTGGAGAATGCCATGGTAGGGACTATAATCATAGCAACACCCTAAAATGTACTTTGTTTAATTGTCTAGTTATCACTCAATAGGACCATCATTAAATGGAAAATCATGCTGAATTGAAGAAGAGCTGAAATTAGCAAGTGAGACCCTAAACAAATTAGGAAAAGTTGAATTGACACAATAAATCAAATCAGATGTAGGATCATTTTTGTGTACATACAACCTGACTTTCTCTTGCAACCAATTAAGCCCCCCTGCTGGATCTTAGAGAGAATACAGGTTTACTTTTCTGATCTTAGTCCATTCCCAGCCACTAACCTGTGTCCTATCTACTGACTGTTATTCATTCTTAACAACTAACCTCCATTGATTCCTGGTAGCCACTCTTCTTGTATGATTGCAAGACACCGACCATCCCTAGACTCCCTGACCTCCTTCCATCGCTTGCTTTCTAAACTCCTTGACCCCATCATTTACCAGCAATGTACCTCCACTCATTCCTGGCGACTGACATCTCTCCACTCGTATATATCTTTCTGCCAATATCGATCTATTCCCCTCTTTGACCTCCATCCATCCCTGGTCTCTCCAATACATTCTTTGCTACTGATGTCCAGCCAGCTTCAGAACTTACCAGCAAGAGGTGTTGCCACCCTGCACAATAGATGACAATTTAACACAGCTTTTAGCAGATGGAAAAGTGTACAACAGCCAGGCAATACAGATGCACTATCCAGAAGATGGTTGAAAGACACAAATATAGTTATATCTATGACGACTTCATACTACCTGGTTTTAGTTACTTGGACTTACATAATAGTCAAGAAATCCATGTCTCGAGTGCCATGTAATTCCTATTTTGTTCATCCCAAAAATATGTTTGGTATTCCAGCTCCCAATCTCTAAATTGGTCTGAGGGGAACATACGTTTGAATGTAGAAAGCATTAGTCATCTTTTGTTGACTTACTTCCAATTCCCCTGCTAAGATAAATGGTTTCATTCTGTTGCTCTTATGCCAATGAGATAGGGTCGACGGGCAGTCTGTCAGTGCAACTTCCGGGACCGGAGCTTTGCCAAAGACTACTTCATATTCCCAGGCCTTTTTCCGACTGGGGACAATTAGGAACATGGTGTCCTGGTACCTGGCCAACACTGAATGACGCTGATTCACTTCCACTGACCTCCAATATGACAGGCTGTAGCGCCATTATGATGAGATGTTGAGATTAAGGGTGGTACTTCTATGGATAACCTTCATGTTCATAAATCCCATTGAAAGATTGATGGGGTATTTACAGTGCACTAGTTCTATATGCACTGGGTCTAAATGTGTAGTAACAGTATTTTACGTGTGTCGTTTATACCATAGGAATTGGATAAGCAGTAATACTTTGATAGCTATAGAGCAGGGGTGGGGAACCTCCGGCCTCCGGGCCGTATACGGCCCGCGAGACAATTTTGTACGGCCCTCGAGGTAATTTATAAACACACGCAAAAAATAACAACATTTAAGAAATCTAGACTGCAAAAAAATTAAACAAGCGAGTTCCTGTTTTTCCTGGCCAAGGTCAGGGTCCTTGAACACAACACGAGCCTCACGTGTCATCACGTGGTATATGTCTTCGACCTTCTTTATACAGTCCGGCGCTGATACAGTCTATCTATGGTCTCGTCTGACAGGGGTGCAGTTCTGCCGGAGAGCACCAGAACGCTGCTCTGGCACTTCAGAAACTGCAGTACCCATAAGGAGCCGTACACATGCCGCAGTTTTTGCGTGACTGTGTCTTTAGTTGAAAGCCCAGTGACGATCTGTTCATCTGTCATACTGATCATACAGTCAATAACTTTGTTGTTATTAGCATCTGGTTAGCTAGCTATGCTATCGAATATAAAAAGCTTTTTCTACAACCAGTGAGGTAAAGGCACATCTTTATATGAGCAGCATTATAGTTATATAAAAAATAAGAGAATAAAGTAAACAGGTATAAAATACTATATGACAGTAAAACAAGTTGTTATTAATAAAGAAGAATACAGTTTGAAAGTGATTTGTAAAATATCCATAAAGAAAAATTAATCTGCTTACAGTTCTGTTTCATATGGGTGTTGAGAGAGGTATCCATAGATCTCCTAGTGTTGCTCTCAAAGTGCACCAGATTGTTGCTTTTAACTTCAACATTTAAAAAAAAAATCTTCCCTAGGGAGCATGCCCCCCGGACCCCCCTAGAGGAGGTTAGGTCCCCCCCCCCCACACTTAAATCATGTTCACATGGATAGGAAACTAAATACATTTGCACACATCTTGTGTCAATATCTTTCTGTTTTGGTGGTCACGCCACACCGTGCACGTGCATGCATGCACGAGTCATGGTGAGTTATCTGGATTAAGAGGTTGCTTTTTCTTTGCACAGAATGAAATGAATGGGCTGTGATTTTAGTTTTTTTAAGCAGAGGTCAATAATTTGTACGGCCCTCTGAGGATATTGTAAACATTGAAATGGCCCTTGAGAGGAAAAAGGTTCCCCACCCCTGCTATAGAGGTTTAATGCAGGGGACCCCGTGCAAATGGATCTCCCCTTGGAAGGTCATTCGCCTACTGGGTGATGTAATGAAAACCCATCTACAATTTGCATATTATCTAATGGCATGTACATTTTCACCAGTCCATTCAATACACTGAGAAGTAGCAGCAATCTGATTTTTTAAAGAATCCCAAACAGTCTTCAAGCATTTAAGGTAACTGACACATTACAAGGATTAACATAATGTAAGTATTTATTTATAAACTTAGAATATTACATATTTTCCTTCATAAGGCAGATTATATGAACTCCAGAAAGATGATGTTACTGTAAAACATTCCAGCTCTCATAATGGCATACATTTACAGTGATTTCATATAATAAATGACACAGAATTGATATTAAGCCCACTATAATACAATATGAAGGATTAAAAAAGGAGAAAAAAGAAGATGGGCTTAAACTCAAACCCTCTGTTGGATTCTAAACGTATTACATGTCAGAGAATACATTATAAATACTCAAAAAGGAAAATACTGTATTAGCGCTAAAACTTACTATCTGACACATTAAAAAAACCATTATGTGCATTACTACAGCAAAAAGTCCGTCGGACTAACTAGAGCTAGATGTCTAACAGACATTGGAGGACAGTACTTTAGGCAAATATGCTAAGTCACTTAATTGAAGGAAAAAATACTACGCAAACAAATAAGCCATTTTCTACAGCCTATATGCAGCTTTGCACTGCCTAACAGCACCACAACATCCATTATAGTCTAACTACATACTGGTAGTGTGTCAGAGAGACATGCCAAGGAAGATCAGCGAGCCATTAAGGTCTGTGTTGTGTCACTAAACTCTTAATAATTCAACACAACCTCGTGTCACATCCCAGGGAAGATTTAAAGTTTAAACATCTTTGAGGGTTTAAAAGGAAGAGGAGGAGGTCCAAAAGTCAAAGCAGGCAAATACTTTACAGTCTCATAAGTAATTACCGGTTGGCTAAATATTATTGTGTTAAGGAAGGTGTGAAGCTATCCTATGTGTCACTGTAGTTTTACCTCTGCCGACTATTCTGCTCAGTATTCTGCGTTAATGTTTCTAATCTACAAGCAGCAGAGATGGGGAGCTCTTTGTGCCTTATTGCTTTTCTGTTTATTCCACAGTCCCTGAAGTTAACAGTCAATGTGAACTGTCTCGTGCAGCACCTCGGTGGCGTCCTGGCTCGCTGCACTCTGGGGGCACGACAGCCTCTCCTCCTCACATCTCACGGATCTGACGATGACGCACGGCCTCACGGGCTCTCCGCGCGTCCCTGCGCCGTGCGCGGGGCTGCGACTGTCGCGCTCGTATTCCTCCTGCGCGCGCTGGATCTTCCTGTTCCGGAGCTTCCTTTTGTGGAAGTGGAAGGTTGCCAGGGAAACGAGGACGATCCCCACGAGCACGGCCACCAGTACGAGGAGCGCGAGGGTGGAGGAGAGGGGTGGAAAGAAGTGGAGCTGCTCCGCGCACGTGCCGTTACCGGCCTGGAGACCCCCGTGACAGCGGTGCGGTGGCACCGACAGCCCCGAGGCCTCAGAGGTTCTGGCCGTCATCCGGTCCACCTTTCCCGGCCACTTGTGTCTCTCTGACCCCGGTACCCTTCGTGCTCTCCGGGCTCAGCGCGGTGACACTGGCCCGCGCATGTGGTTACCTGCACCGAAGAGAAGACACATGAGAGCGAGCTCAGAGGACACTGTATCAGAACCACCAGAACCCGCCCACCAACCCTCATTAACTGGATCAATTTGTAACGCCATTTCACATTGGCAGTGCGCACTGTTCACGCTAAACCACAATGAAAAAGCTGCCTACCTTTAGAGCAAATGTACAAAAAAGACGCTGCCATGAATATAAGATGGTAGAAGTCGGGACAATACATCATCTATTGTAATAGGCCTACAATATGTAGCCAAACAGGAGCCATCCTCTCCTGCACTCACGCAGCATCTTTGTCAGAAGATAATGTCTGCATTTGTTGCATCTTGAGCTAAAAATAAATTCAAATAAAGGGAATCCTTACCTGATGAAACAGTCAGTTCGGGGAACAGTCCGTGAGTGGAGAGCCGATGTGTGAATGGAAGAACAGGATCACGGTGACGCATTTCATACAATGAGAGGCTGCTGCTGAGCTCCGATCACTCAGGACGCTTTAAATGGCCGCAATCCGCTCAGTCTGCATCCAGGAAACCACTTCCCCCGCTAAATTAGTAACGGGAAGGAATTCCCTCACTGTGCATTAAAGTGGGTTTTAAAAACGCGATAACAAAAAGAGCTGTGGTGATTTCCCCTGAAAAGCGTCTCCCTCCTCCGCTCTTCCGCTGCTCCGCTCAGCATCTGAATGAAGAGCTGCAGCTGCATTAAAGGTTCCTTATAGTCAGCTGCACGGCTGTTTTTTTTTCTTTCTTCAAACAGTCTACCAACCCCAGCGTGCATATGCTCCCCTGTGCTTATTGACGTTTCACTTGAATCAAACAATGAATAAATTAGTTATAATTTTAGAACTTGATCTGCAGCCTATCCACTGACATTCCGGAGGGTGTGGTCAGTCAAATGCTGCATGATTTGTAGCGTTTAAGCCTCATAACGAGGGGTATAAATAATGTCCAGCTGTCATGCATTCCTTTGGCCAAGAGCAAGTAGGAATGTGCCAATTATTAGCTTTCCCCCAGAAACTAGAGAGAGAACGTTGGCTGAAAGCCCATATTGTATAGTTTCAGATACAAAATATGCAATTAGTAAACATCCATGTGCATTAATTACAATATAAATCTTTCATTAAACCAGTGTATCTCATTACAAATACTGCCACTATCATTAAACATCCTTGAAAGCTTTGTCTGTCCTATGGAAAGGATGTGGATACATTCTCAGCAATTTAAACCCATTCAAAAAGTCCCCATTTATTAAGATTTTTTTGAAAACACTTTTAATTAATTTAAAGAAATCCTAAAATGAATTCCTTAAAACCATAATTAAGGCTGAAGGTTTTAATGTGTAATGTGTAATACAAATATGAATTACAACATTATGTTGACAGCAAGAGCCCACAGAGAGCACACTTTAATAATATACTAATAAGGCCAGATAATAATTTAATATAAAAGTAAAAACAATCATTAGAGTCTTAAAAGTCATCTGTGATGTTCGCCGCCTTCTCATCCCCCGCCAGACTTCCTTGGAGACCAAATATTCTGGCAGAATGATGAGTGATGAATCCAATGGATGGACTGACTCATCACTTGATAACTGGTCTTTACAGACTAAGTGCAGTTATGCCATTGGTTTAAATGAAGGAAGTGCTCTTAATAATAGCCTAATATAAGCAGTTTGACATTAGCTGTGAATAATACACCCCGCTTTTACTTTTGCCGAAGATAAAAGTTAGAAAACCACTAATTTAGACACCCACCAAATCAAGCTCAGTTCCCCCCGACTTGAAGAGTGCTGCAGGCGGTGTGACAAGCACTCCAAATATAGTGTGTGCAGTGAGGAGTCACATTTACCATGAGGCTGCACCTTGACCTTAAAGCAGTGTGAACTCAGACAAAAAACATCATTCTCCATTTTGTGTTTTTATGTCTGATTGTGTCTGCAGTACCAGAGTCTCTTGGTGTGAGACAGAAGAGAGTCTGCATTTCACACCACATACTGATTCTAAGCAGTAAGTGTGTGTTCACACTGGAGACGTGGTAAAGCATACTACAATTAGCTGATTGATTGTGGTGTTGATTGATGACAACATTTTCCCAGGACGCATTGCACTAATTAATAGGATGGCATGCTCACATCTGTGAAACAAAAGCCCATAAGTTGGACTGAAGGTAGAATAGCTTTGAGAACAAAGCAAAAAACAATCAAAGAAATTATGAAATCTGATTATATGAAACGTGAACAACTTCATCCTGAAAGACTATAATACATTATTGCTGTAACAGTCTAATACATTTGCAGTACTTACTGTAAAATGTATATTATTGCACCAAACACCAAGTCAAATTCCTTCTAAGTGAGAACCTATAACTTAATCTGATCCTGAAGCAGTTTAATCTTTCCTTAGGATTGATATTATAAATTGCTATGTAGCAGTTTTTTGGCATCTATTAATTCAAACTCACAAATGTGTCACTCTGGACTTTCAGGATCATGATGTTTTGGTTCCTAAAGCTTCCACCTCTTGCAGACTTAAACAACCAGGGCATCACCAAACTCAGCACGATTCATCGTCTGGGGTTATGGAATAAATGCACCAACGTTAAAGCGGTCAAATACAGTAGTTGCTGAGATATTATCGTTGTGTTGTCTCTGTGAGGAAGGAGTGTGTTTCACCCAGAAAGAAGTTTGTAAGATATTGCTCCTGATGCTCTGCAGCTTCAGCTCCTCGTTGACACCTCCAGCAGAGATTCAGGCTGCACCTCCTCCCCCCAGTTCACACAAAGCTTTCCTGATGTTGCTTGTTTTTCTTTCTGTTAGTGTCAGCTGCTCTCAGTCTGCTGCCACAGCACATGGAAGAAGACACTGACCACCAACAAAGAATCAACCTCATTGACAGACAAAACGGTCAATATGTCACGACTCCATCCATCCATCCATCCATCTTCTCCCGCTTATCCGTGGTCGGGTCTCGGGGGTAGCAGTTCCAGCAGAGAGCCCCAAACTTTCTTTTCCCTGGCGACATCAACCAGCTCTGACTGGGGGATCCCAAGGCGCTCCCAGGCCAGCGAAGAGATATAATCCCTCCACCTGGTCCTAGGTCTACCCCTTGGTCTCTTCCCAGCTGGACGTGCCTGGAACACCTCCCTAGGGAGGCGCCCAGGTGGCATCCTAACTAGGTGCCCGAACCAAAAAGACTTGGTCTTGGTCACGACTCTATGTTCAATAATGACGCTTTTTAAAATGCTCTCTTGTTATTCCTGCGCTTGGCAGCATCGTTAAGGTCAGTTATATTTTATGGAAACTATTGGATTAGGTAGCTTAGAAACTTGGTCAAACAGATAACAGATTTTTTGTTAACTGGAGGAAACGGCCACAGAATTAACTAAGTTCAAGGTTCAAGGTTCTCTATTGGTCATACGAACATAGCTACAGTGTAGTTATGTCGATGAAAATCTTAGGTCACAGGCTTCTCCAACAGTGCAACACAATAATACAGATAAACAGAAAAATATAGTGCAAGTAAATATTAAAAAGCAAATACAAAAAGAAAAATACTTTAAAAATAGTGAAATTGTGAAATAAGAGTCTATATGCAAGCTATTGGAATGATATATTAGATAAATAGATAAATCATTTCTAAGTAGCGGCCAGATGAATGTTATGGATGTTGTTTCAACAGTTCAGATGTTAATAGTCTTCTTGCCTGCGGGATGAAACTGTCTCTGAGTCTGGTGGTTTTAGTCCGGATGCTGCGGTAACGCCTGCAGACGGCAGCAGACGGAACAGTTTGTGGCTGGGATGATGGGGGTCTTTTGTAATCCTGAGGGCTTTCTTCCTGAGCCGCTGGGAGTAGAGGCCCTCCATGGATGGCAGCTCCGTCCAGGTGATGTTCTCTGCAGTTTCCACCACCCTCTGTAAAGCCTTACGGTTGAGGGCGGTGCAGCTGCCGTGATGCGGTCAGTCTTAATGTTTATGATATTGGTTCAATATATAGTCTCTTAGCTCTGTGTTGGTCTGCACCGACTACTGAGGGAAATGTTTCTCTCTTTGAAATAAATAAAAGGTCTGGTGGTGACATATGTGCCTCATTTGAGTAATGTAACATAGGGATACTTATTTTAATCCAAACCATTATATTTTTCCTAAAATACTTAGTAGTTTTGTCTCCAAACACAACTGAAAAACAATCCTGCAGCTCTTCATAGATATGCATCTTCTGGTTTACTGGTGGGAGTAATTGGCCCCTTCTGAGTGGAATTGAAAATAATTGATAAAGGCCATTTCATGACACGATAACATCAACAGGATGTAGTTCACTGAGTAGCTCTTATTGTCCAGGGCCACTTTCAGGAACAGCTGCTTTGAAGCGGAACAGGGGAGTCTTCTCTCCTTGATCTTATCCGAGCCGCAGGTGGTTCAGCCCACACCATTCCACAATCCGGTCCACAACACTTTCATATTCAGCCTCTTCGTCCCTGATGACAAACAGCAGAGTCATCCGAGATCTGAGAAAACAGCGTGTGGCTTCTGAAGTCTGACGAGAGCAAGCACGACTGAGAACAAAAGGGAACATCCTCTCATTTTCTAAATCTATTTTCATTATTACGAATCATTATTATTTTTATGCTTTGATTTAAAATGTTTTTTAAATCTGACTTTATATTACTCATCTATTGGTAGATAAAATCTTACTCAGATTTATTTCAGAAATCAGATAAACTCTAATTCATAATCATAATTCACACATTTGTGATTCTTTTCGAGGGGCCCAACGGATTTTTTCCCTTCCATTTCTTCTAATGTGTTATATAGGTTTGTGTGAATTTAAATGGTCTCCAAAGACTCAAATCCCTGTGTTCCCACCAGAGGGAATTTGTCTCCCAAATAATCCCCCCCCCTGCCTGAAACGCCTCCATTGGAATCCTTTGTTTACTTCAGTAACACAATGACATCACTATGTAACACTCGTGCTTCTATTGGCTAGCACACCAACACATTGTACGTGATAGACTAAGGGTCGGGACTTCTCTAAGCGGTTGACCAATCACAACAGAGCCGGCCAGCTGACCAATCAGAGCAGACTGGGCTCTGGTTTCAGACAGAGGGTGAAAAGAGGTGCTGCAGCACAGGCAGTATGAGAAAAATAAAGAGGTTTTTGAACATTAAAGCATGGAGACATGTAGAGACACTACATACTGATATACACCTGAACATCAGCAGGAGAGGACTCTTAAAGTAGAGACACTACATACGATATACACGTGAACATCAGCAGGAGAGGACTCTTTAAAGTAGAGACACTACATACTGATATACACCTGAACATCAGCAGGAGAGGACTCTTTAAAGTAGAGACACTACATACTGATATACACCTGAAATCAGCAGGAGAGGACTCTTTAAAGTAGAGACACTACATACTGATATACACCTGAACATCAGCAGGAGAGGACTCTTTAAAGTAGAGGACACTACATACTGATATGAACCTGAACATCAGCAGGAGAGGACTCTTTAAAGTAGAGACACTACATACTCATATACACCTGAAGATCAGCAGGAGAGGACTCTTTAAAGTAGAGACTCTACATACTGATATACACCTGAACATCAGCAGGAGAGGACTCTTTAAAGTAGAGACACTACATACTGATATACACCTGAACATCAGCAGGAGAGGACTCTTTAAAGTAGAGACACTAGATACTGATATACACCTGAACATCAGCAGGAGAGGACTCTTTAAAGTAGCGACACTACATACTGATATACACCTGAACATCAGCAGGAGAGGACTCTTTAAAGTAGAGACTCTACATACTGATATACACCTGAACATGAGCAGGAGAGGACACTTTAAAGTAGAGACACTACATACTGATATACACCTGAACATCAACAGGAGAGGACTCTTTAAAGTAGAGACACTACATACTGATATACACCTGGACATCAGCAGGAGAGGACTCTTTAAAGTAGAGACACTACATACTGATATACACCTGAACATCAGCATGATAGAGCCCCTTTTAAACTTTTCACTGTTTTCGATTAGTAAGCTGCAAGCAGATTTTAGGATTTGAAGGCAGTGTTTGATGAAATATTTAATAATGGACACTATTGTTACCTAAATGTTGGACTTAAATCTTAGGAAAATGTGATAAAAGTCATATTTCCAAGTCAATTTTGCATAATTGTGCAGTGAAAGTAGATTACAGTGCTGCAGGATGTGTAAAACCCTGTGATATAAGTTACAGATAAAAGAAAAGGGCACCACAAAGCGTTTTTTACAGTATTATCCCAGTCCTACTTGTGGACATCTTTCCCACCAGCGGGGCTCCATGAAAAATGAATGTCCTCGGAGGGAGAGAGGGTTCCTGAATGATGAACTCGCTGAAGATGAGTGCATGCTGAAACATTTATACAACTATTCATGCACAGTTTAAAGCCGGGCATATGTTTTAGGGCTGTTAAATGGAGAGTGATTATAGCACTTAATATTCATCAGGTCCGCTCAGTTTTTCAGGTCAACTGGCTCGTATTAAGATCCACCTGACCTAACTCCAACCACAGAGGACACACTTAACCTTCAAATAAATGGCATACTTGTTACTTATTTAAAAAACTCTCAAGATACAGCCTCTTTGGGGCTTTGAAGGTCGACAAGACGCTGCATTTAGTGGTGGCTCTGCAGCTGTGGCAGGAAATCCTGTCGTATTAACGTAGAAGGAGTTTGTCTTTGAAAGCCTCTACAAACAGATTAAATTGCAGAAAGTGTGTATCTTTGATTAATTGTACAAATGGAGGTAATAGTACAACCGTTCAGACAAGTCTCTCTTTGAAGGCTTTCATGAAAGAAAAAGAGCTTGAGAGAAGTTTAAACCCTGTCCAATTTCACACTGCTGCACACTGTGTGCTACCCGCCCATCAACAAACAGCAGTGGGTTTATTGGAGCTCGCTGAGGCTGGAAACGAGGTTTGAGAGAGAGTGAACCACAGCGGTGAAAACCAAAACAATGGGCCGAAAGATGTGGAAACACTCAGCAGAGCTGCGGGGAAACTGAAGAATTGGAGGATATTTCTCTATGGGTTACAAAAGACATTTCTTAAACGTCCTTTCATCAAGCGGTAATAGAAATATGTTTATTTTAGCAGTTTTATGCATCTCAACAAAAATAAATAGTTCCCAGTGGTGAGGAAGTATATGCATAAGTAAAAGTACTAAATAATACCTATGTTTATTGTCTGAAACCAGAGCCCAGTCTGCTCTGATTGGTTAGCTGGCAGGCTCTGTTGTGATTGGTCAACCGCTTAGAGATGTCCCGCCCCTTAGCCTATCACATATATTGTGTTGTAACGTTAGCCAAAAGAAGAGTGATTGTTGCTTAAACATTTCTTTTTGGTGTCTATCTACGCCAGTCGTGGTTGATCCTGTAGCTGTGGTCCTGAGTCCTGGATCCTGAGTCCTAATAATAATAATAATAATAATTTCAATTTCTATAGCGTCTTTCACGAAACCCAAGGACGCTTTACAATAGGAAGTAACAAAACAAACCAAAAAAAGGTAATAATAATCATACAGATACATAGGCTGAAGAAAACAAAACAGGAACAGGTGAGTCCTGGATCCTGAGTCCTGCATCCTGAGCCCTGGATCCTGAGTCCTGCATCCTGAGCCCTGGATCCTGAGTCCTGCATCCTGAGCCCTGGATCCTGAGTCCTGCATCCTGAGCCCTGGATCCTGAGTCGTGGCTGAACCTGTCACTGCGGTCCTGCCTGACTCTCATCATACTACTTCCCTGATGGCTCCCACAGGATTGTTGACATCCTCGTGGATTCATCTTCTAATTACAGACACATGCATTTCCAAACATTCGGTCTACCTATGTTGTAAATGTATTATCTCTTCGATTTACACACGGCATCTATTGCACGTCCGTCCTGGGAGAGGGATCCCTCCTCTGTTGCTCTCCCTGAGGTTTCTCCCATGTTCCCTTTAAGCTGTGGGTTTTCTCTGGAAGTGTTTTCTTGTACGATGTGAGGGTCTAAGGACAGAGGGTCTAAGGACAGAGGGTCTAAGGACAGAGGGTGTTGTGGTGTCATACTGATATTCTGTACAAACTGTGAAGCCCACTGAGACAAATGTTACATTTGTGATATTGGGCTATATAAATAAACATTGATTGATTGATTGACTTAGTGATGTCATTATGTTAGAAACTCTGGGATTCTAGCCTTTGTAGACCATTTACATGCACTAACACCTGAATAACAGGCAGGAAGAGGATAACCACAAAAAGCAGAATAGGGCCTCTTTAATGTTGCAGCTGGTATATAGCTGGGCTCAAATGAGTCATACTATAACCTTACTTATAATAATAATAATAATAATAATAATAATAGTCATATTTTATTATATTCTGTATAATAAATCTCCATCAGGGTTAACAACAGTTTTAAAATAAATGTGGCGATATGTCTTTAATTGTAGTTCATTATAGTATAAAGTATACCTGAGAATTGTGCTTTAGTGCAGACCAGGAGTAAATATATTCAGTGACTTACTGTCAGTTTCATTAAAACCCCAAACTATTCTCTTTCTCAATGATACATTATGTTTCTGCCTGTTATTGAGGCACCCTTTCCTCTTCCAGACTCTGTGACTGCAGCTTGTGTTAATCAGGATTATTAACTGTGATGAGAAAGCTTTGTGGGTCTGAATGCTAAACGTATATCGATGTACACGCTGCTGTCCACTCAGAGTGTGTGTCTGGGTGTGTGTGTCTGTGATTCTTTATATGAATGAGCTGATATCTTTAAAGCTGCAGGCCATCTCCAGGCAGGAGCATCCTCTTGATATTCCTTCCACGCTCACGCCACAGCTTCCCCTGCAAGTCTCTGTCAGCAGAATTTCGAATGAGCTTCACAAAAGCCCGTTTACCATGTATGCACTCATGCATACACACACACACACACACACACACACACACACACACACCACACACACACACACACACACACACACACACACACACACACACACACACACACACACACACACACACACACACACACATACCATGTATACATCACTTCAGGGGACATTACATTGACTTACATGCATTTCCTGGAAACTTATCCTAACCTTAACCATAACCAACACATGCCTAACCCTAACCCTTAACCTAACCAAGTCTTCACCCTAAAATTAATGATTCCCCTTATGGGGACCTTCATTTTGTCCCCATAAGGGGGGCGAGTCCCCACACGTGACTGTGTAAACAGATTTAGGTCCCCACAAGGATGGTAATGCTAGGCCACACACACACACACACACACACACACACACACACACACACACACACACACACACACACACACACACACACACACACACACACACACACACACACACACACACACACACACACACACACACACACACACACACAGGCCAACTTTCCTTTTGTGCACAACAGAAATGGTTTTAGGAAAATAATGAATGAGGACCGCAGAGAGGCAATGTCTTTCCACAAATTGACTTTTTCTTAATGATGAACCTGTCGCTGAGCGCTCGTGTGATAAACTGCGTGCATTTATTATGTGAGGATTTTACATGTTTGCACTCTAAATGAAGACAGACAACCTCCCTGCTTTGTTCTTCCTGTTAATGGATTCCTTGTGTAGTGACAGTAGAGGTGGAGAAAGGGAAACATGCGGGGAGTGAGAGTTATGACATCACCAGCGTCACTGAGATTTATTATATGCCTGTTTAGAACTGTGAGTGACATAGCCAGCTGAAAGAAATCTTTCATCAAATATATGTGAGACGTGGAAAGAAGGAAATTATCCTTTCGTTGTGTCTGAGATGTGTTGATTGATCTATTCTTTGGCTAATTGGTCACACACACACACACACACACACACACACACACACACACACACACACACACACACACACACACACACACACACACACACACACACACACACACACACACACACACACACACACACACACACACACACACACACACACACACACACACTGTTACGGCCGCTTGTTTATTAATATATATTCCTTTGTGTTTGATTAGGATAATCCTTTGTCTCCAGTGGTGGAAACAGATACTTGTATATTTTATAGGTTATTGAAGTAATACGGCTTTGTAAAATACAAAGAAGTATAAGTACGGTATTAAGATAAGATAAGATGTGCTTTATTGATCCCAAATTGGGAAATGTTTGGAAGCAGCAAAGTGTACCTTTGGTATTAAAAGTAAAACTACTGTGTAAAATATTTGCAATACCGTAGTGTACAAATACTACTTTACAAGTACAAATTCAAAGCTAAAACTACTTACTAAGAAGAAGAAGAATTTATATTATATTAGTGGATTATAACTGCTAATGCATTAATGGGTATAACTGTATTATTGCAGATAGAAAAGGAGAAGCTAACCCTGGACTGACCTGTTAAGAAACTGTATTTATTTTTTTAGAACTCGTCTTCAAACGCTTTAACAGATAGCCAATAGGATACAGTATGAGTATACTTATGAAATGTTGCACACTACCTATGGTTGGATTTTAAACTGTGTCCGACGTCAGTCAGTAAGCTTATTTTTAAACATGTGATATTTATCAAACTTCTGTAAACGTCCTCCCCCTCACAGTTTGCTCACAGACGCGGTTGTATGGATTTTTTCTTCATCGGGTACATCATCATCATCATCAGCTCACCTTTCCCACCCACCTCCAGGCTCTAGCAGCATCACCAGAGCCCCGCTAGCGTTCACACACAAGTTCACATGATTAATCCCACACTTTACTCAGAAGTGATCACACCCCCAGTGGATGAACAATGCGGTTCCTAAGCAACTGATCATGGGGTTCGCATGTATCTGTTTGCGTGTGTGTGTCTGCGTGGGAAATACTCCAGGCGTTTTTTCGCTTTCCTCCCACAGTCCACATCACTTTAAATCACCCCACGACTATGTGAGTGTGAGTGGGAGGTCTGATGGAAGCGGTGCATGAGTGTGTGTTAAACATTTCTGCATCAATATGCAAACATTTGGAGGTATGACAAACTCTCAAAGGTCTCAAGTACCACATTTCTCCAGTTTGATATGCATCTGTTAATCAAGCAGTGTTGGATACTTTAGTAAAAGTAGAAATATAAAATACTTCATTACAAGTCAAATTGCTTAATTCCTGGGAATGTTTTGGAGGTGTGAAAAACACTCAAAAGTCTCACGTAGCTTTTTATCTCCAGTTTTCTTGCATCTCTATATCAAGCAATATTGAAATAAATACTGTAGTTAAGTAAAGGTAGAAATATAATGGTCTGAAAATACTTCATTACAAGTAAGTCCTGAATTCCTGTAAACGTTTTGGTGGTGTGAAAAACACTCAAAGGTCTCACGTAGCTTTTTTTCATTTTTCATGCATGTGTATAAAGCAGTACTACGGTCTAACAATACTCCATCACAAGATGTTACAAATAAATTAAAGTAAAAGTACTCAATGTTCAGAATGGCTCCTTTCACAGTTATATTATTATATTTACAGTTATATTCTGTAATCATCCTTAAGCATATTTTCATAATTTAGTCCAGCCAATTTCAGATACTTTACAGAGCACCCTATTGCATAAGCATATCATATGGTTTTTAATACAAGAGTAATTTAATAAATACATTTGGGACGGAGGAATACAAAGCGCAGTATTTCTTTCTGAGATTAAGAGGAGATAGAAGTGTAAATTAGCACAACATGGAAATACTCAAGTGAAGTGTAAGTACCTCAAAAAAATCACTGAACTTAACGTCTTAACGTCGTGCTGGTTTCCTCTCAAGGCTGCAGTGTTCTCTAAAATCACTAAAATAATCGTACATTAGTGGGCTGATTGAAGTTGGCCAAATATGAAACAACAGAACCTACAATTGAAAACATTAATCTTGGTAGAATCATGGCTTTGCACAGTAAATCTTTTGCTAATCTGCCAGTTAGATATTGATATTTCCTGATGTTCTGGGACACGGCGGCACTGGTGGAAATGTCACAGGGGGGGTCAACAGTATAATTATAAATTCTCCTCTCGGGAACATGCCAGGTTCGTGCCTCTGACGCTGAAGAACGACTGTATAAATAACAATAATTAGAACTGCAGCCCTCACAAGATAAAGACAGGCAGGCTTTCAGTCTCTCTCTGAATGTCCTCTGACTGTCCTCATCCCTTTTTTTAATAGCCAATGATGTTGTGACATTCCCTGTTTGTCCTCTTGACATTCCTCTCTTCTCGTCCCGAGGCTTTATTGTTTGTTAAGCTGCAGAACATCCCTCTCTCTCTCCATCCCTCCCTCCACTATCCGTTATATTAACAGCAGCCTGAAGCTTGCTCCTAGCATGTTGCTCCATGTTGTGACAGCAAACCCCTCTTCTGCTGCTTTATGGCCATCTTGCCACATTATCTCATGACCCTGGTAATAGAGCTTATACTCTCTATTCCACCCTAGGCTTCACCCCGCCGTCCAATTTGTCTTTCGAACACTGGACCTTTTTTTTTCTGGTGACAATGAAGCATTTTTATGGTCGTGCTGATGTCATCACATTTCTGTTTGTCCCTCATCTCGGGGGGCACAGCTTAAAGGGGAAAATGAATTATACAACACAATGGAAAGGATGGATGTTCTGCAGTCATCTTGAAGCCAATTTCCCCTAACATGACTTGGCTTATGTTTCCATCTAGCTGTACAACTGAAGGATGTGCCAGAATCCTTCAAGAATCGTGTTTTCCTGCTTTCTTCCACCTGTGTTAATTATTCATCGCCACTAAGATGTCATGCGCTATGTCAGATTTAACCTTAATTAGCACAAAGGGGCTAAAAATAGCACATCAAGATTCCCTGTGCTAATTGTCACATTCAAGCCCCTATATGAATTGTATAGCCATACATGTGAAACCTCTAGAGACACAGGCCTTAAATGATTGATTGATTTAAGCGAGCAGCTCAGGCAGAATGAGGGACAGGCCGTACTCGTGCATGCCGCTCTGAGCTCCCAGCAGGGATTGTGAGCAGCGACTGGTGTTGCATGTCTCTGTTTGTTTGAGCTGCTCAATTGATGGTGTTTCTGTGCTTTTGAAATATTCATGCACACCTTACTTGTAGGAACTCGTATCACAGTGATGAAAATAAATGCTGGGTGTATCTTTAAACCACAGGTGCACATGAATTCACAATGTGAGTAAAATACACACTATGGTTTTTGTAACCTGTCAATATTATTACTGTGAAACATAAATCTATGCACACTGTATACGCTTTTTCCCTACTGTATCGACCACATCTGTGTAATGCAATCTGTTATCAGTTGATATTTATTCCAACACTTACTTTTCACCTTTGTCCAGCTTTAAGATAAACTACTGTAAGAAGTCATAACCCATCATAGCTAAATCTGTCTCTTAATATTATAATTTATTCAATTATTGTTGTCTGAGAAAAGATTATTACTATTTAAGGAAAGTTACCTTTGATTAGCGTTTTGTGTTAAATGAAAATGTATGGAGCATTTGAGGAAATGGGTTTTCTGCAGCATATCCCTTCAAGGGAAATAAAGATGATGTTATATAATATGAGGTATGATTAATTCATATGTCGATAGCTGGAGGATATTTATAGTAGATGTCAATAACCTTGGAAAGCGGATCATACTAAGTAAGTACATTTACTCAAGTACTGTACTTGTTTGAGGTACTTGTACTTTACTTGAGTATTTCCATGTTATGCTACTTTGTACTTTTACTCCACTACATGTATTTAATACCTTTAGTTACTTTACAGATCTGGATGAATGATGTGAAATATAATCAAGTGTTAAATCAGACTTTAGTTCCACCTGGAGTAAATTCACAAGCTACCTTCCAGTATACAAAGTCATTCAAACTAGCTTTGAGAACACTTTAATGATCAATCATTAAAAAACACATCATATATATTATTCTGAAATGGACCAGTCTGCACAATCACTACTTTTACTGTCGCTACTTTAACAAGATTCTGATGATAATACTTTTCTACTTTTAATGAGTAACATTTTGAATGCAGGACTTTAATTTGTAACAGAATATTTATACACTACTTCTACTTTTACTTAAGTTTACTTTAGTTTAAAGGGGACCTATCATGCAAAATGCATTTTTTATGTCTTTTATACATAAATATGTATCCCCGGTGTGTCGGGGAACTCACGCAGCGTCAGAAAATAAAACCCTCTCTCTTTTCCTCCGCGCCCAAATCTAAAAAAAACGGGGATACAACGAAGCTGATCCAGATTTGCGTCCGATATGACGTAATATCGGAAATGTAGGCTGGCTTTACACCCACGGCCCTATTAGAAACGTTGCTATCATAAACAATGCCCGACTGTTTTGGACGTAATATGGTCGGTGTTTACATTAGCATCGCTAACACTCGGAGCTAACCTGTACTGGAGAGCATGAGTGTGAAAATAAAAAGGTACTCACCTTGTGGTATAACCGGCAAGAGAGAAAGCCTTTGAGCTCCATACTGTTTCAGAAATAATCCTTGATAATCCATGATATCGCGTTTCATCACGGCAGTATTTAGTTTAGACAGTAGCTGCCAGGTCCGGCATGAGCTCAGCCCCCTCCTTTTTTTTTAATCAATTCTTTTTTTTAAAGCTTTATACCCAAAATCAGCACTTTTGAAACAGGAAGTGAAATAGAGGGATATGAGGCATGGCTAGAATGGGTGATCTGTTTGGTATTTTGAGCAAAACACTTCATAGACATTTAAAAAATATATATATTTGTATATATCTGAGACCTATGCTATTGCCTAAAAATAGCACGATAAGTGCACTTTAAGTACAAGATCTGAGTACTTCTCCCACCTCTGCAAAAATGCAACTATAAAATGTAATAAAAGCCCATTTCTATCTATTCAGGCTTTTAGATTGTTCAATTTATGTAATTTAAGTAATTTGTTATCAGGTATAACTAACCTTTTGGCGTGTCAATGCTCCTGTACAACGTTATGTACCTCAAGATAAGTCCTTAAAATAATGTGTACCTTATCTTGGCTTTAGTTTGTGGAAGTTATTATTTTATTCTGAAGGATTCAAGCGTTGAGAATTTATTTTGAAGGGGTGTCGCTGCCGGCGGAAGTTGAGGAAGTATTTTCATATCTGCAAGTCTGAACCACTAAGTAAACTTTCGCTTTTCCTTTAGTAAACTAAGTGATTATGGCGACGTTTTTCGGTGAAGTGTTGTCGGTGTATTCCCGGGCTGTGGAGGAAGACGAAGAGGAGGTCGATGAGAACGAAGAGGATGCAGAAATCCTCAGAGAACTGGAGGAAAAGAGGTAAATAACGTTAGCCAGCTAGCATAAGGACTGGAAATCAGGAAGCATGGACATGTAATATTAGTTTAATGACGACAGACAGTTTAATCAAGTCATGTGAAATAAGTTGTAAGACGTTATATTGTATGTGAGCATTATACACGTATTTACAGTTGTATGTAAAACACGTTGATCTGAGTTAGCATCTTCCAGGCTCTAGCTAGCTAACATGACACATGACATTTCAGTAACACCCACCCCTTGATTTCCTTTTTGTGACAATATTTGTATTGCTTTGGTTTATTTTTTACAATCAAATAGAAGATGGGTACATTATGGAATCCAAAGCTGAGTGAAAAAGTGAATAAGACTCAATAGAAACCAGTTAAAAACGTATAATAACGGCTCAGATTCAAACAATGTTAATGATCACTAAAACAATCCTGCAGCATGATGTGTGTATGGCATTATAACCAGCAGAGGTGGGAGGAGTACTCAGATCCTATAGTTGAGTGAAAGTAGAAGTACCACAGTGTAGGAATACTCTGTTACAAGTAAAAGTAGAAAAGTATTCTCATCAAAATATAGTGAAAGTAGCGACAGTAAAAGTAGTCGTTGTGCAGATTGGTCCATTTCAGAATAATATATATGATATGTTTTATAATGATTGATCATGAAAGTGTTCTCAAAGCTGGTAAAGGTGCAGCTAGTTTGAATGACTTTGTATACTGCAGGGTAGCTTGTGGATTTACTCCAGGTGGAACTAAAGTCTGATTTAACACTTGATTATATTTCACATCATTCATCCAGATCTGTAAAGTAACTAAAGGTATTAAACACATGTAGTGGAGGAAAAGTACACCATTTACCTCTGAACTGTTGTGGAGTAGAAGTACAAAGTAGCATATAGTGGAAATACTCTAGTAAAGTACAAGTATCTCAAAAAAGTACAGTACTTGAGTAAATGTGCTTAGACCTCTGCTAAGTACATCACTCTCAGCTAAACAATTGCTACCTTTATGTAAATCCACTCCCATCCAAGGTTCTTCCTTGCAGAACTCTTACTATACTATTATTCAATCTATACCAGGGGTGTCAAACTCAATTTCATCTCGGGCCACATTAGCATCATGGTAGCACTCAAAGGGCCAGTTTTATATATAAGACTATATAAAAATACATATAAAAATGTAATATAAAATAATGTATTATATAACATTATTGCCTCTGCATTGGATTATTATCGGATAGAGTAATAACTTAATTAACTACATCTGAAAGCAGAAGTCTGGGGCAAATAATTGCAATTCTCTTCAGTGAGAACGTCACAAAATGATTTAAAAAAGAAAAGCCAAATTCTGGAGAAAAAATCAAAATCAAGAAAAATAAATGAAATTTTGAAAAAAAGTAACATTTTTAAAGAAAGGCAACTTCTGAGAAAAAAAAAATCACATTTGAGATGCATTGTGGGACATGTAGTTTATGGCAACGTGCTTCTGTAAATTGGCATGGAACCGTATAATAAACATATTATATTCTTTGCAAGCTCTTGTGGGGCCACATCAAATGAAGTCATGGACGGGATTCGGCCCCAGGGGTGTCAAAATTGAGTTTGACACCCCTGATCTACACACAGTCTGTGCCTGTGATGCAGACTTTAAAAAGCAATTTACGTTCAGTTTAAGCACATATTTGGTGAACCTGATGCCTACGGGACCTGGGTTGCAAGATTGAACTGAGCTGTCGAATAAAGTTGGCTTAAAAAGCACACTATTTCCTAGATTACTCAGTAGATGTACAAAATAGCATGCAATTGACAAGTCCAAATACCTCAAAGTAAAGTACCTGATTCAATCTCTTCTGAGGAGAGGGGGGGTTTGATTATCGTGGCCTTAAGGAGTGCTTAAAGGTGGGGTAGGTAATTCACTTCAGAAACACTTTTTGTTATATTCCATGGAATGCTCTTAACATCCCGATAGCAATGAATACATGAAATGCTTTGACAATAAATACATACAAAAAATTCATCTGTGGAAGCCGTGGCGCTGTAAAAAGCACGACGAACCATCTGAGCCGGCCCGCGGCAGGTAACTGGATGGCCTACCCTGCCTGTCAGCCTTCCATCTGTGCACAAACTTATCTCGTGCCCTCATTGGTCATGTGCGCGTTCGTGTGTGTTGGAGGAGGGGCTCTGTAAGGAAGTCTGAAGGAAGGGGCAGATTTTTTCCTGCTGTGTATTTTCTAATTCTAGCGCACTCGAGCTGGTTTCTCCATTCTTACCTACCCCACCTTTAAGTTAAGTAGACAAAGATGTCATTAAAAATAAAATATGAGAAATAACCATAAAAATGTTGTGTCAAATCTGCTAGAGACCTATATGGAAAATGATTTAAGGAAAAAATGGTCGTTACTTGCAGGCAGCTGGATACTAAGTGGACTTTAGTCTATAAATATTTAGTTGTGCAGTGTTTTGTATAACAGTTGCTTCTCTCCTAACCCCCGTCCCTCATTGATCAGGGAGGTTCATCTGCACTGGAGCCCCGAAGTCTCCGAGTCGCTGAAGTCCGGAAACAAGCTGCCGTGTTCAGACTTCATCCTCGCTGTGGGACACAACGCCGCCAGTAAGTGTCAGAGCAGCTGAATGTTGCATTACCATTATTGAGTCTTTCTGAAAGAACACCCAATATTATTACAGATCACATGAAACGTTAATGTTCCCTCAGAGGACGTTGGAACATGGAGCAATCCAGCGCCATTAACTCTGAGATAACACAGATTTTCAGTTCAGCAAAACAAACAGAAAAAACAAATGCACAGGAGGACAAGAACCCATCAAGAACTAAATTACATAATGAGGCCAGGCATTGTTGATAGAAGAGCTACATTGAATATTTTAACTTGAGGTTGATTTAGTGAATGTGGTTCCTTATTTCATCATTGGATTGTTTGTCAATAAAATGTTGGAACTAAATAGTAATATCATCACAGTATGGTAAAGTACACAATGTCAGCTTGAACCAGAGTCCTGCATCGGGTCGGGTACCCGACGGGTGACCCGCAAAAAAGGTGATTCGCGGGTGGTATTTTTTCAAACGCTTTTTTCCGGGTTCGGTTCTGGGTAAAACAAAGAAGATGCGGGTCGGGTCGCGGGTATTGCATAATAAATATATTAAAATAATAATAATTTAGTTTAATGTTTAAATCCTCAGACCTCTCCCCCGCGGGACCGCGCATAATCATAACCTCTGCAGCGCATCAATCTGCTGCTGAGCGCGCCACATTCGAAATGGCTGAGGTGAAGCTCTCTAGCGGAGAATACAGCATTTTCAATAACACTTCCTCAAGAGCGAAATCCAACGTCTGGGAGGCTTCTGGTGTCATCCTAGATCGGGTCGGGTTGCGGATCTTGTGCCGACGGGTCGGGTTGCGGAACTAATTGGCAATATGTGTGGGTAGCGGGGCGGGTTCGGTATTGCACGTTGCGGGGCGGGAGCGGGTCTTGAAAATCAGACCCGTGCAGGACTCTGGCTTGAACTGCATCTTGTTTTCATCTTGCAACTGTGAACATGTTCAGTGTAACAAAAGTTTGATTTTGCTCTCTTAATATGAATTATGATTGTACTATTTTGCAACCTAACAACACAAAAAGATTACAAAAGGCTTCTTCTGACCCATCATTAGGATTTGGATAAGTTCAGGGACCCCTTCAACGTCACATAGGCTACAGCTAATTAAAGCTAACCGTTCATCGGATGAAACCAATAAATAGTAGGCATTTTCCCAGAAACACCTTAAATGATTAACTTTTTAAATATGTTATACATTAATTGGTCAGACCTGAATCATAGCAGATACCTGTTCCAATGTCCGCTGTGAGGAGAGCGCTATAAATGTACTGTAGGTCTGTCTGACGTTTGAGCTGCTGTTGAGTTCTCATCCGTCTCCACAGGGTTTCTGTCAGTGTACGCTCTCACCTCTGAAAACTGGGACGCGCTGGGACGAGCATCGGTGTGGAACGAGAGGAGCGGGGGGGTCGCCAGCGAGGAGTCGACCTGTGTTTTCTACAGACCGAAGGACAACCCAGCAGTGAGTGACCCCACAGTGCTGTGAACTCAATAATCATTCAGTGTACGGACTTTACTGCTGAGCTTTCATTTGTTTTATTAGTTTATCAGGAGCCTATTATAACGATCCTCCCCAGTTCACTGTCAAGCTACGAACAGGAGGAAAGTCCTGAGGAAATTAGATAGATCAAAGAAATGCAGATGTGTTAGAAATATCTCCCTGGTCCCCGGCTTGAGCTTCAACCTCAGGATCCATGTATCTGTGATCCTCTCCAGAATGGAAGTAGCATCACATACAGAGCATCAACTAGTTCCTGAGCAGTGTCCTTCACATGCTGATATCCAAGAGAGGGAGTTACACAGTCACAAGATGGAGGAATAGAAAGCAGTCTTCAATGTTTACTTCAGATTAGCTCCACGTCAGAAATGAGCATGCTTGATGTCTCTCTCCATAGAGGCTGAATCATCATGTTAATCACATAGCTATCATCTGCCTAAAGCAGTCCTGATGCTCTTCTAGGTAATCACACATCCTGTCATGTTCACAGCTACAGTTGGGATACCTTTGTTATCATGTTACTCTCATATTGGAAGAGGACATTCAGTATTTTCACAACAAGATGCGTCTAATGAACATTTAAATAAATCATAAAAACATCTGTTAAAGCCGTTTTTATAGTTAGTAGAAGTTAATGAATCCAACACCTTTGTAGTGTATGTTGTACTGGAAGTCATGTCAGCATCATTTCAAAAACATAATATGAAACCCCATTTCAGCTTTAAAAGTTGGAAAGTAGGCCACGAACACAGGATTAATGAGCCCTGGTAATCCGCCGCCTCTCCCATAAAGTGTCAGAAAACAGAGTTATAACGGGCGTCTGATGTGTGCCGCGTCAGATTTATTACACACTTGTGTTCTGACGGCTGCAGGGATTTAATGAGCTGAAGGAGAAGATTCTCAAACAGTGGGAAGCAGCTGTGAACAACAGATACTGCAGCAATCACCCATTAGTTTATACATCACTGATTTACTGCGCTTCACATCAGACACCTGAAGACGTCACTTTGTGCTCCGGAACACGGTGCTCGGCTTTTTCACAGTTTTCTGCCGACGGAGAGCAAACAGTTCATCAAGAAATAATCCGCTGATTAATCAATAATATAAATAATGCAGCGCTAGCATAATGTGTCAATTATCCACTGGGGAGCCCTGTGATCGGACTGTGTTTATTTAATATAGTTTATTTACATTTTGAAGCATTATTAAGCACTTTAGACATTGATTTGCCAGTGTCTGCTAGATAACAAAATGGTCAGCAGAGTGACCTTTCTCTAGAAGTAAAAGAATGGTTATCCCATTCCTGTAGTGTGTTATATAGCTTTCAGTGCATGTAAATGGTCTGCAAAGGCTAAACTCTCAAATTTCCTACCAGAGGGAGTCTCTCTCCCCCCTCCCTGAAACGCCTCACATGGACTCCTTTGTTACTTCTGTAACATCGTGACATCTTTGTAACACTCGCACTTCTATTGGCTATGGATCCAACACATTCTACGTGATAGGCTAAGGGGCGGGACATCTCTAAGCCGTTGACCAATCACAACAGAGCAGGCCAGCTAACCAATCAGAGCAGACTGGGCTCTGGTTCCAGACAGAGGGTGAAAAGAGGTGCTGCAGCACAGGCAGTATGAGAACAATAAAGAGCTTTTTGAACATTAAAGCATGGAGACATGTCACAGGGGAGACAGAAGATATGAATTTGAAAGCATAACAGGGCCCTTTTTAAAAGATACTCCCTCTTGTTTGCATTTCTATAACACAGACTATATGAGAATTAAAAGCATGTCTTTAATTGAAAAACGTTGCATAATATATCTCTTGTATTTCTTTCCCTGAAGGTTTTGATATGCCAAGTGACTTGCTACCTTGCAGAAGACCAGCTTTTCCAATGGACAGAAAAGGTATGTTTATACAACACAAATCAGACGGATGGCACTGTGAGTAGATGATGTTGTTATTCAGGGAAATGTAGGAGCAGCTCTCTCTCCTCAGGTAGCAGATTTATATCCGTTTTCCTACAACTATGAAGCATATCGATGTAGAAACAGGAGAAGTTTATCGGCACGTCAGCTCAAAGCCTGTTGGAAAGAAAGGGCACACAACACGATTATAACAGACAGAAAAATGTTGTCCTGTACGTAATTACAGGGGAGCTAGTTAGTTGTATAATGGTACACTTTAATCAATGTTTACTGGAGAACGACAAAGCCAAACATACAGGGACTTTTCAGGGTGAGATACATTACATTGCATTTAGCTGACGCTTTTATCTAAAGCGACTTACAATAAGTGCATTCGACCAAGAAGACACAACCTTGAAGAAAACAGAATCATATAAGTATTATCAGGTTTCATAGAGCCAAACATTTCAAGTGCTACTCAACTGGCTTTAGATAAGCCAGTCCTTTATTAGTATATAAGTGCTTTGTTAGTAATTATATCGCTCGAAGTGGAGTCGAAAGAGATGAGTTTTCAGTCTGCGCCGGAAGATGTGCAAGCTGTCCTGACCGACGTGTTTTTGGGGTAAGAGTAACTTTAGGGGAGGAAGGGAGATTTATAAAAAATGTAAATTAAAACATGTAAGTCAAGCATTATCACTTCAATGATTAAACAATGCTGTAAGTTCAATAGAAAATGTAAATGGTAGTTTAATAAACCACATGTTTGTTTTACTCCTGTTCTTTGCTGTTTTGGGTCCCCTGAAAGGCGCTATATAAATCTAAGTTATTATTATTGTCATATGTAGAATAGAATAGGGAGGGATGAAACCCTCCTTAATGGTCACACATGCAGAGCACACAGCACACAGTGAAATGTGTTCTCGGCATTTAACCCACCCTAGTACCAGGAGTCTAGCACTAGGAGCAGTGGGCAGCTATTGTACAGCGCCCGGGGAGCAATGGGAGTGGGGGGGAAGGGGGGTGTCCGGTGCCTTGTTCAAGGACACCACGGCAGGGCAGGAGGTGAACTGGGACCTCTCCAAGTAGCAGTCCACACTCCATATTTAGGTCTGGTCGGGGATTTGAACCGGCGACCCTACAGCCCCCAGTCCAAGCCCCTACTGACTGAGGACCACAGCTACAGTGTAGTTATGAAATAGTGCAGAATAGTCTATATACAAGTAATTGGAATATTGATATATATACTGTATAAGTTGCAAACAGATTAATGTTATGGATGTTCTTTCAAAAGTTCAGGTGTTTAACAGTCTTATGGCCTGTGGGATGAAACTGTCCCTGTCCCATGCTGTTGTGTTTTAGCTAATTGTGCCCCTCTCTCTCCTGCAGGTGTTTGACTGCCTGCAGCTCAGACAGCTGAATGTGACGGTGCTCTCTGAGAGCTCTGTGTCTGAGTTTAAGACGGCCGACTACCTGAGCAGCAGCTCGGCTCCCTTCCTGCGCTCGCTCCACTCCGCTGCTTTCTCTGGGAAGCCTGTCTGCAAATCACTGGAGCAGCCCAACATAGTGACTGGACTTCAGGCTGCAGGTACGACTGGTTCTCTCTGACTCTCGCATCTCAAACTGCCGTCACTTGAATCCGAAACAGGTCTATCACCAGGTAGGTTGACACGTACGAGGAATTTGACTTGGTGTCGTGGTACATACATAAAAGTAAAACAAAAATAAAAAAAACACAGAACTATTTTAAGAAAACTATAATAACATTAAAAAATACAATATAGCAGTATTTACATTGAAATAGAATGGCATGAAATATAAAATATGTGCATTAAAAAAAAACAGAAGTCCGCTTTCCAGATTTTACCGTCTACACAAAGAAACACTTAAAAGCTGCACAACTCGGCTTTCCTTCTTCAGCCTCTAGATATTTGGAGAAGGGCAGCTTGATTATTGCAGAAGAGACAGGAAGTTTGCATATTAAACCCATTGAAAAAACTCTCTTTAAACCCTCTGCTCCAGCGTGACCTTTTATTTTATGTTCATGAGGAAGCACTTTGTTGTCAGGAGTGCCTTGGTAAATCCGAGTGCTGCTGATTCCAGAAAATGGGTTTATTGTGTGTAGTAAGCCACAGTTTTCTAAATGTGAAATCCTATAGAGTGGTGCAGTGACTCGTCCTAAAACCCGGAAGTGAGTTAGCATTTTACCACTTCCGGTTCCTTCGATAAAAAGCAATGGGATCTCTCCAAAGGGTTTAGGAAAATAGCTGGAAATAAGGTCTGTGGTTGAGACACATTCAAGAGACGGATCACGTTTTGTTCTACGACATTAAATCCATCAGCAGTGACTGGTGATTTCTGAAGAGTTTACGTGTCTGAAAAACAATGGTTGTTACCAATAGGGATGCCAGCGATTATTCGATTTTTCGAATATTCGTTACAGTCTCCATAATCGAAAATTATTTTTTAAATTTCGATTTTATTTATATATATTTTTATTATTATTTATGTTTTTATTTATTTTTTCTGGCTTAGTTTCAACCAAAATATAGACTAATGCTAATAATAGTAATAGTATTAATAATTGTAAATGGCCATTGGTCACACCACCAGTTTGTTTTACTGTAAACTTGGAGGAAGCCAGCAGCGGTGAATAATCGATTAATATTTGCCAGGGCTGTCCGATTTTCGAATTTGATCATGGTCAGTTTCTGGCATCCCTAGTTACCAAGTGGCTGAATAGGACCACAGAAGTTGTGGAGGCCGTTGTACGTCATTACGCCGAACACGTAAACACTCTAAGTTTGTTTTCCCCTGTGTTCTGCTTGAAAGCAAGTACCTGCCTCCTGCAAACTGTTAAAACAATCGCTTCAACTTGAACCATTTAGATCTTAAGTTGGCGTGACGTTGAAGCAGCGACCCTGCTGTAGTTCCTTTATAGCATAACGTCAGCATTTTGCTTCTGACGACTAGATTTATTCAATTAAATTATAAAAGTAGGGTAGACATGTGGAGATTATCCGGCAGAACAAAATGTGATCCGTCTCTTAAATGTGTCTCAACTACAGACCTTATTTCCAGCTATTTTCCCAAATCCTATGGAGAGATTGCATTGCGTTTTTGTCCAGGCAACACATGCGCAGCTTACTTCCGGGTTTTAGGACGTGTCACTGCACCACTCTATAGCCACTCAAATGAAGACCTCAGTATTTTTGTGCAGAAAAACAGAATCAGAATTTAGAAATCCTTTATTTGTCCCGCAACGGGGAAATGTACATGATTACAACAGCAGATAAAGTGGTAAGTTGCTAAGTATGCACACGTTATTATAACACAATTAGTAAAAAAACTAAGACTGCCAGCTAACCAATCAGAGCAGACTGGGCTCTGGTTTCAGGCAGAAGGTGAAGAGAGGTGCTGCAGCACAGACAGTATGAGAAAAATAAAGAGCTTTTTGAACATTAAAACATGGAGACATGTAGAGACACTACATACTGATATACACCTGAACATCAGCAGGAGAGGACTCTTTAAAGTAGAGACACTACATACTGATATACACCTGAACATCAGCAGGAGAGGACTCTTTAAAGTAGAGACACTACATACTGATATACACCTGAACATCAGCAGGAGAGGACTCTTTAAAGTAGAGACACTACATACTGATATACACCTGAACATCAGCAGGAGAGGACTCTTTAAAGTAGAGACACTACATAGTGATATACACCTGAACATCAGCAGGAGATGACTCTTTAAAGTAGAGACACTACATACTGATATACACCTGAACATCAGCAGGAGATGACTCTTTAAAGTAGAGACACTACATACTGATATACACCTGAACATCAGCAGGAGAGGACTCTTTAAAGTAGAGACACTACATAGTGATATACACCTGTACATCAGCAGGAGAGGACTCTTTAAAGTAGAGACACTACATACTGATATACACCTGAACATCAGCAGGAGAGGACTCTTTAAAGTAGAGGCACTACATACTGATATACACCTGAACATCAGCAGGAGAGGACTCTTTAAAGTAGAGACACTACATACTGATATACACCTGAACATCAGCAGGAGAGGACTCTTTAAAGTAGAGGCACTACATACTGATATACACCTGAACATCAGCAGGAGAGGACTCTTTAAAGTAGAGGCACTACATACTGATATACACCTGAACATCAGCAGGAGAGGACTCTTTAAAGTAGAGACACTTCATAATGATATACAGCTGAACATCAGCAGGAGAGGACTCTTTAAAGTAGAGACACTTCATAATGATATGAGCCTGAACATTTGCAGAATAGGGCCCCTTTAAAGAAAGACTGTGATCTTCTTTTATTCAGTAACTAACATTAACTGTTTATTACAGTCTCACGGTCATTTTCACTCGAATGAATTAATGAACGCTTCAATTGCTATTCAGTAATCTCAAAAGCACCATAATGTTACCTGGATATAAATGAAAGTGACGGGAAGTTATCCCCTTGTGTGTCGGATCAATTAATCCAGGGCTAGCCAGTTTAATTTGTTACATATCTCAATTGTCCTTGAGCGGGACAGTGAACCCAAACTGCTCCTGATGTGTGTAATTCAAGGAAAACTATAAATGTCTTGGCACAAAATCCTCTGCCAACTCAATGACATTTAGTGTCATTAGTGCTTCTTTTCACTCAGCGGAGATCACGTACCGTTTCGTTTTGATTTAGTCCTTTTTATCCCAAAGCACTTAAAGACACTGAAAGTCGAGACAAAGATTAACATGTCAAAGGCTTCACTGTAATGCGCAAAATAGATACAGGGGAGTTTTTGGCGATGAAAATCTGAACTCTACTGCTCCAACAATAATACAACATACTATACTTAAGACAAATAAAATGCGTGAATAGTAAACGTGGAGGAGTTTAACAGTCTTGTGTCATGTGGGATTGTGTCTGAGTCTGGTGTCCTTGGCAAATGTGAGTCTGTAACACAGTTCTGATATACCGTTTTTACTCAGGTGTCATTATTTCAGTTTTTCTTAAAAGTTATTATTTCTTTTATTTCACAGATTTATTATTTCAGTTTTAGTTTACAAACATGTCCCTGCTGCACATCTACTGTGCACACTTTAAAAATACATGCTGCTCACACTATCTACGGGGAGTAATACTTTAAAATAAACAAATCTGAATGGGTTTATTGCTTAGTAAGAAAGAAAATGACTACATGATTATGATTACATTTTTCCACAGGCCAACAACAGCTTCAAAAAAACTATTTCCCTCAAAGAGAAAACCAAACATGCCCTGTTGTCTCAAGAAAGAAAGTGCAGAAGGAAACATCCATGTAAAGTCAGTGTGCTGCTCTGTGATGCTAGTTCAGATACTTGGCATCTCATCTTGGGTGCAAGCTCATCAATGTTTGGGGTCAGGCTCTGAGCTGAGGAGACCCTCAGGATGGAGTGAAGGTGTGCGTGCAATATACCGGCGGGCCAGATCTAATAGGAATTAGAAATTATCCTGCGGGCCGAAATTAAATCCACCAAGGGCCTGATTTGGCCCCTGGGCCTTGAGTTTGACATGTGTGGCTGAGGTGGGGGGGCCGGGCCTTGTTGATGAGGCCGGTAGCGGAGGGGAAGAAACTGTTCAGGTGGCGAGAGGTTTTGGTCCTGATGGAATATCTTGAGTCTGTAAGTCTGACGACCTTGAGGTCATGTCCAGTATTCAGCTATTCTGAATGTTTAATCTTTCTTACTTTTTCAGTACTGAACCACTGTGAGGTCCACCGCATCCCCTCCATTGTTTACCAGTGTTACAGCGACGTCATCGGCCCAGACTCCGTCACCATGGAGACATTCAAACCCACACTAACCAAACTCGGCAAGTCCATAAAGGTGAGCTGCTTTTTGTTTATTACTCATCTAAGGGCTCTGTTAAAGGTCAGAATAACAAACTTAAAAGCTTTTTAAGTGTTTCCTGTTGTTCTCATCTTTGACCCTGCTTTCCTTTCTCTCTGTCTCTTTAGTTGGACCCTTCTCCGAGCGCAGACATCCTCCGCAAGATCGTCAGAACCACCAACATCCAGAGTAATCTTTATATCTGATAATGTCTATGCAATGAATTTACACAAGTGGTTAAATACTGTCATTTTTTAATAAAGAAATTAAAGTAAAGAAAGCCTTTGTTTTGATATTATTATTGATAATAATAAATTGTATTTATTTAAGATGTTCTGTGTTGTTCAAATTGCATAGTTAACCAAAAATAATTAATGGAATATCTGCAAGAAGTTTGTTTAAAATGAGAGATTAAATTAATGTCAATTAGTTTGTTAATCGTGAACATTGAGATTATTTTTCCAGTTGTTTTAAGAATTTTTAATTAAACTCTATGCCTGTATTACGTTTGAATGTATTAGTTTTAACCTATTTCAAAAACTAATAGGCTTCTTTTGTTCGAAAAAACAAGTGTTTTCTTCCTTACCTGTATTTTGTGAAAATAGCCGTTTGTGTTCAGACCTTTCATTTACCATCATTTGGCTGTATCTTTAATAGTAATCCAGACTTTAAAAATAACATTATTTTTAGTTTACTCCACAGAAATTAATGAAATAAATAAAGGTAGACTACTTAATCCTTATAGGTGTATAGTAT
>NW_022990245.1:240686-266674 GCF_902827175.1 Gymnodraco acuticeps | reverse complement strand
GAGGCTCTTAAAGAAGAAGGTTTGGTTACAGGTTTGTGAGAGCCAGAAATCTTGTTTGTTTGTAGGTGACCAAATACTTATTTTACCGAGGAATTTACCAATGAATTCATTAAAAATCCTACAATGTGATTTCCTGGATTCTTTCCCCCCATTCTGTCTCTCATAGTTGAAGTGTACCTAGGATGAAAATTACAGGCCTCATCTTTTTAAGTGGGAGTACTTGCACAATTGCATGCAATAAGACCAAAGTCTAAAGATAGTGAGTGCTGTAAAGCTTCAATTAATAAAAGCTCATCGAAACACACATTTGACTTTAATGTCATGAAGGTGCTTAATTCAATTCAATCTTTATTTCAGACTCATGGTCCATATCACATACAAAATGTCAAAATACACAACAATAAATAAGATTAAAAAGCCAAACAAAATGAAAAACATAAAATCAGTCCAATGACAGCTCGCCACACATGCTCACTGTCTGTAGAGGCTGTTGCGCTAATGTCTCCAAATCATGGAAGAGAACCGAGTAGAACTCTTCACAGGTTTAACTAAAATCGAGATAACATGATTGTCAGTCTGCTAGGCGACACATGAATTTGTACATTACTTTTCTTAAAAGGGCTTGACAGGTCGGTACCCCCAAGTTAACAAACAGCTGGCTGCCACTGCCATCTTGGTACCCTCAGCAGCAACCGTAAAGCATCATTGTATGCAACTTTTAGTTTGTGTATCCTTCTAGCCTTGTAGTTACTCCACAGGTGAGCCGTGTTCAATGGTGTACAGAAAGCTTTCAAAAGTGATACCTTGACATCTACAGAGCACTTTGTAGATGAATATGTTTGCCTGGGCATACAGTTTGCAGCGTTGTCTATGGATGTCTTTGTCATCTGTGAGATCATCAGATATATAATGACCAAGGTACTTAATCTCACTGCACACAAGAAGAATGTTGCTACTGAGAATACAATTAGGAAAGCCTTTTTATCCTCTTCGCACAATCCTGATGCTACTCTTCTTGGCGTTATACTTAATATTAAAATCAATGACATACTGGGAACAAATCCTCAGAAGCTGCTGTAAGCCTGCACTGCACGGGGAAAAGATGATTAAATCATCTGCGTACACAAGGTGGTTGACAACAGTAACACCGATGACACAGACAGTTTTACACAAGTTCAGTTTCCTACACAGATCATCCATGTACAGATTAATCAACAAAGGAGATCAAATCCCACCTTGCTTGACCCCATTACCAACATAAACATTTTCAGACACAGTATTGCCCCACTTCACCTGCATAGTCCGATGTGCATACCAGAAGGCTAAGATCCTTATTATGTAGTTGAAACATGGTGGAATTTTGGCTTCTATATTTTGCTATAATGTCTTTTAAAGCAAAAATACACACATCATGCCGTGTTTTCTTTTAAAAACCAAACTGGTTGTCAGCTGTGGTAATATACCTTTCCAGCCTATCCAACAGAATTCTCTCCAGCATTTGGAGAGAATGCTAGCTAAAGCAATAGGTGTCAGGTTTGGGGGAAATAGGACCCAAGTGCAGTTTAAAGGACTAAAAAGGGTAAGGTGACGCAAAGCGATAGGTCTGTAATTATCAATGCCATTAATCTTCCCAGCTTTCTCCTTGATGACTGGCACAAGTAGCACAGATAACATGGAAACTGGTAAGACACCATGATTAAGGAAACCAGTAAGACACAGAGCAACAAGAGGAGCAAGCTTAAGACTGGCATATTTGAAGTGTTCGGCTGAGATGAGATCCGGGCCACAAGCTTTGTTATTTTCTAGATTCATTATAGTGTTGAAGACTTCCTCTGATCTAACTGTCACCTTTTCAGTGGAGTCAACCTTTTCAACCACAAATGCATCACTCTTAACACAGTTGAACAACTCATGATAGTGTTGTCGCCACAGTTCTGCGATGCTGCCTGACCCACACACTCCTTCAATGGAAGACGGTGAGGGAGTCTTACAGCTGTTTATGACTTTGACCTCTTTCCAGAAATCATAGCAACTGTTGTTGCGCAGCTTTCTGGCAAGTGAGTCAGCCCTCACTGTGTACTCATTTTTTTTAATGAATACTTATTTTTGGCATTACTGGCCTGTTTATGTTCAATGCTTAATCTTAAAATAGTGTTAAATATGTGAAATGTACATTTCCAACAATCTTCCTTGCCTGTCAGTGTTTAAGATTGAACACCGGTCAGATGATCACAAAGAGGAAACAAATGGGTTAAAAACATGTTTGAGTCAGAACTTGAAAGTTCCGAAGTTCATCTTTCCGATATATCTGCTGGTAATAAAAACAGATGACTGCATTTATAACTATCAATGATTAACTAGTGAAAGAGATTAGAGGATTGAAAGCTCATTCTGACATTGTTGAAGAGAGCCTCGACACCAGTACACTGCGGGAGATCTCATCGACATTTAGAGGCAAACCGAGGGGAAGAAAAAGTTGGTGAGTGATAATTTTGAAACACCAAAGGATAGCTGCTCTTTTTCCTGAGCTGCCATGTGTGTTCAGAGACTTCAGAGATCCTGTGTCTCTGAGCTGCAAACCACAGCTTCTGTTCGAGCTGCCGGCAGAAAACTCTGGGAACAAAGTAAGAACAAAAAACAGTTCTTCAAACTTTTATATATTAGCATTTCCTTTCTTTCCTATGTTGTTGTTTTTTTCATGGAAATTAAATCTTATGTGTTTTCTTCCAACAGATACCTGGACAAAGTCCTGTCCTGAACTGAATACCAAAGTTAATTTCCCTCTGAAAGACATCCTGACTCCATCTGCTGGTGAATACATGACATAGCAGCATTTCCTGCTGTTGATCAATCATCCTGTGACAGAGGGCAGAGAAAAACAAAGAGGATTTTGACATTGTTGAAAAGAGCGGGGACGCCATTACAGGGTGTGAGATCTCTGCTGGGAGACACGTTTGGAGGATCTGAAACACTCAAGAGAAAGGACATACCTTAGTGAGTTTTGCTTTTAAAAGACAACAGAGACCGAGACAAATGGCTGAGAAAAACCCTCTTTTTGAAAGTTACCTGAGCTGCCATGTGTGTTCAGAGACTTTCAGAGATCCTGTGTCTCTGAGCTGCAGCCACAGCTTCTGTTCGAGCTGCCTGCAGACATTCTGGGAACAAAGTAAGAACAGAAACTGTCCCATTTGTAAAGAAAGTCCTCAAAAGAAGAACCGTGGGCAAATTTTACACTAAAGGAGCTGGCTGACTCCTTTGCTGAGAGACCGAAAGCTGGATCATCTGAGACAGAAAAAGGAGAGAAGAAGGTGGAGGTGGTGTGTAGTAAACACCAAGAAGAGCCTACATTGTTCAGTAAGGATGAAGAGAGAGCTCTGTGTCCTGTCTGTGACTTTTTTCTCCACCAGAGTCACGAGGTGGTTCCTGTAGAACAAGCAGTCAGTGAGCTGAAGGACCTGCTGAAATCTGACTTAGAGTCTCTGCAGGACAAGAGGGACACATACAAAGGAGTGGAGACAACATACAATGAAGTGATTCAAGTGTCCAAGAAGCAGCTGCTGTCCACAGAGAGGCAGATCAGAGCAGAGTTCATCAAGCTCCATCAGTTCCTGAAAGAGGAAGAGGAGACCAGACTGGCAGCTCTGAGGGAGGAAGAGGAGCAGAAAGGGAAGACTATCAGCAGAGAGATGAAGAGCATTCAGGAGCACATCTCCTCTCTGTCACACAGTATTTCTGCTGTTGAAGAAGAGCTGCAGAAACACAACGGGCGCTTCCTCAGCAGTTATAAAGCCACTCAGAGCAGAGCCAGAGTCCAGAGCTCACTGTCAGACCCACAGCTGCTGCTCTCAGGAGCGCTGATAGATGTGGCCAAACACCTGGGCAACCTGTCCTTCAGAGTCTGGGAGAAGATGAAGGACCAGGTCCACTTCAGTCCTGTCATTCTGGACCCAAACACTGCAAGCAGCTGGCTCTCTCTGTCTGACGATCTGACCAGTGTGAGACGTGGAGACAAAGATCAGCAGCTTCCTGATAATCCAGAGAGATACACTCACTATGCTAGTGTTCTGGGCTCTGAGGGCTTCAGCTCAGGGAAACACAGCTGGGAGGTGGAGGTGGGAGATTATCCTGACTGGTATATAGGTTTGACTAAAGAGTCAGTTGACAGGAAGGGTGAGGTATTTGCCTCACCAAAATTTGGAATCTGGTGTTTAGCACATCGCAGTGGAAAATACACTACTGGTGCTGGTAAGACTCTCAGAGTGAAGAAGAATCTCCAGAGGATCAGAGTCCAGCTGGACTATGGGGAGGTGTCCTTCTACGACCCTGAAGGCATGACTCCCATCTACACTCACAGAGACACTTTCACTGAGAAACTCTTCCCATATTTCAGTATTGGAAAAGCTGGTGATGCTAAAACTGCTGATATCAAAATCTGTCAAACTGAGATTCCTCTGTGATGCTCAGGAGTGTTAGTTCAGACTTTATTCTGACTTCACTGTCCGTCTAGATCTCTTTGAAATAATCAGGATAAGAAACAGATGATCATCAGATCATAATTTTAGCCTGTAAGATTTCTAAATGTTCTGAAAATGTGATCATGTTTTAATTACAGCTTTAAACATTATATTCAAAGTCTCAGTGTAAAAAATCAAAATAATTGTTTATTGTTATTGTTTATATTTTGTTATACTTTTTTATTGTGTGTTTATAATTTTCATTTAACTCACTGACATTTTTTTGAATCTGAAAATCATTTTTAAATACATTGAGGCATGATTGATGAATGCTCAACATTTTAATCCAAAATCTTTAAATAAATAAATAAATAGATGTTCTGTTTTCTTTTTAATCAATGTCCTGAAAATGTTTGTGTTTTTTTTTATTCTAATAAAAACTAGCAAATCAAAGCTGTCAATTCTCCTTTTTTTTTAAACATCTTGTTTAAACATCATTTTTATAGCAGTATAAGATAATATAACAATGTAAGATATTTTTAGGACTCTTGATTAATTATTTTTAGATATGGGTATGTTGTTTTACTCCCAGGAGTAATTGAAGTTGAGTATTTCCGTACTGTATATATGAACAATAACATTTGTGGCAATTGAAAATGTCCATTTTATTATTAACCTAAAGGGAATTATAGCTGTACAATTAAGTTTAGTTTTATTTTGAAATATGTCTATAAGCTTGATTCCTGTTTCTTCAGGTACATCAACAAACCTTTACAATAATAATAATAATTTTAAACAAATCTTAACATTTTAATGATGTAATCTCTTATTCAATGCATTGCATCCCTCCATGAATCTCTTTTACCCTTTACATTAATGGACAGCCAAACTCTTGAAATCTATGTCTCCTTGTGTGAAGTCATGTGACGGATGAACCTGCTGTAAGCAAAGAAGCTCCCACCCTGATGAAGGAGAGTCAGCAGAAAACATGTGAGGGGTAAAGCATGGCATACTGGAGCTGTGCAACGGGTTTCATTTGATGGAGCTGTTTTGATTCTCACTTAGAAACAGTCAGGAGTCACATTTACCTTTCTCAAACTCCACTGCAGCATTATAATATATACAAAGTAGATTCAAAACAAAAAAGAGGAATGCATTACATACTTTCCTGCAAAACACACATGTATTCACTTTGATACTTTGTCTTGAGTTAGTTCAAACCTGCTGATCCAGTTGTTGATCAGCTGTGTGATTTAAAGCTGTAATAAAACAGCCTCATTAGTTAGCATACTTCCCACCTCTGGTCAATAATGATAGATCTTAATGTCAATAAGTTGTCAATATTTACTTATACATTCGGTGTATATGTTGTAAATGTATTATCTCTTCGATTTACACACAGCATCTATTGCACGTCTGTCCGTCCTGGGAGAGGGATCCCTCCTCTGTTGCTCTCCCTGAGGTTTCTCCCATGTTCCCCTTAAACTGTGGGTTTTCTCTGGAAGTGTTTCCGTGTACGATGTGAGGGTCTAAGGACAGAGGGTCTAAGGATAGAGTGTCGTTTTTCTCATACTGATATTCTGAACAATCTGTGCTGTTGTATTTGCTGTAAAGTGTCTCTACTGTAGGCTATTTTTATTATATGTACAGCACTTTGGCTCGACCAAAAATCGTTTATAAATGTGCTATAAAAATAAAACTTGATTTGATTTATAATATCTTGAGTATTATCATAAAATAGCACCTTTATTTATTTTAACAAACCACGTTCTCCAAGTCAAATCTAATAGAAATCTATAATCTTTTTGAAAAATAGAGATCGCACATCAGTCCTGTGTACAGATCAGTTCGATAAAGTCATGCCTAAACAGCGACATTTTACACGATAAATACGGGTTAAATACGGTACCGTGTGTAGGTTGTCATGCTAGCTTGACATGCAGTAGCAAGCAGATGTGCACCTTGTCTTCATGCTAAATGGAAAATAAAGTGTGGAGTTCCATACTGAACACACCGCCTCTGACTCCCTTTCATCGGCTCTACAATATTTAACAATTATCCAAACTTTTAAAAATAAATAGATAGCTACAGTTTGACTTACTAAGTTACTAATTAAAAACAGTATAGGTTTTGTAGTATTAACACAACATCTCCTCTTGTCCAGGTGGGGCAGTAATGCGCCGTTAAGCTGTTCGTTCAACGTCGGATACTAAAAGTGAGCGAAACTCAAACAAACCAGTTGCTGTTTACTTAGCTTTTACATACGCAACAAGGATTTATATTCCTTTCTTTTGTTTTGAAGAAAGTTAACGACTAGTGTGCAAAGTATAACATTGAAAACCGCCATTACTTAACGTCAATGAATAACCCAGTGAACTGTGTACAGAGAAGATAGTTGTCAGTGAGCTAGCATCAGGCTAACGTCTCCAATGAGCAGGTTTAAAACGTCGACAAGCGGCAGGTGCAGAGCTCCTGCCCGGCCGAGCAAAGAGCCCCCAGCCTCCGGAGGAGTCAACAAGGTGCTGGCCGAGAGGAACCATGCTGTGGTGGTGGGAGCCTGGGTGGAGAGCGAGCACGACTTTATGGAGCACCCATCTGTGAGTTTGGCAGTTAATGTTAAAGAGCTAAGCTAGCTTGTACTGTTGCTAGGCTGTCGAAAGAGACCGTTGCTAATAGCTTGTACTGTTGCTAGGCTGTCGAAAGAGACCGTTAGTGGTGGTGATGACCGGTCCAGACCAGTTGGTTCAAAAAAGTCGAAATTAATGTAAAGTAACCTCAGTAAAAGTAGCAACACTGAGAAGGGAAGAGTAAATAAGTACATTTACCGAGGAGGTAGGCTACTGTACTTTTATTCAACTTAAACCTCACATTGTATTTTGACAGTAGCCTATTAGTTATTTTGCAGATTCAGATTAATACTAATAAATCAAGGAGATTAAACTACTCCACTAAATGAGGTCCACTTTCCCATATTTGCAATATTACTAGTTATTGCACAATAATCTACTAGTTATAATTAGTTAGTATGTAAATATATCAAAATTATACTTAAGTATCTAGACGTACTTGCAAAATATTGTAAATCTTAAGGGTACTTTGATGTAGTGTTGACATGGGCTTTTCTTCTTGATTTATATTCTCTATTCATTAATCAATAATGTTATTTGGACTCAGAACCGTCTATATTCATATTGCTTACTTTGTGCGACCAACAGTCCAAACCCGGAAGATATTTACTTTGATATCATAGACAAATATGTACATTTAAAAAGGTGAAACCAGGAAATCCAAATCACTTTTAATTAAATGAAAACGCTTGATACATATTCACGTTCACATGAATTGAGAGTCCTGACTTAACCTAAGGGTGTTGTTATGACCCCCTCCACTCCACTAGGGGTCTATGCCTTTGTGTTCTGCTTGCTGGCTCTTGTTTGTGTTTCAGGTGATCAACCCGATGAGCCACACCTGGGCCGTCTACATAAAAGGCCAACACCAACCCATACTGCGCTCTCACTCTTCTGTTGGACACGGCCGCATCTTTGTTTCTGCACATTTTCACACACCCATACACGCAATCATTACCGATAACTGACTTCCACATTTATTAGGTTTCTTTGAAGACCTTTGGTTTTTATGGTATTGTAAATAAATATGCTTTTTGTTACACTTAACTTGTCTAGTCTCCCATCTTTGTTGCAGCCTATGAGCCAGGCCGTAACAGTGTCCAACCTGTTTTCCCATGTCTTGATTCAGGCTCTTGCTTTGCTCACTGAAGAGATCCAGTTAGAGAAGAGGAGGGAGACTGAGGAGAGCCTTCTACGATTTCAAGAGGAAGTACGCCATCGTGTGGCGCAGCAAGCTCAAGTCAGCAAGAAGAGACCGCAGCCTCACACAGATCCCATGGTACACATATCATTATCATGACTTATAGTCAGGGCTGCCAACCCTCACACATTGAGCGTGAGAGTCACGCAATTAACACATATCTCACGCACTCACGCCACACATGCCTTTCCTCACGCTAAGTTTTCGTCCAAAATAAATATATATAAAATAAAGTGAAGGAACAGCAAACGAAGTGACACCCGCGGGTCCCTACCATTACGAAATAAAACAATATAGATTACTTTAGGGCTAACTAGAAAATATACCAGAACCGATGCAGGGCAAATTAAAACATGACTGACCTGCTTGGAGCATCAAACTAACTGAAGCTGGACTCAGACGTGCGACAGCAAAATACACCCCCGGGTACAAAATAAAGGAATGCATAAACAAACAAGGCGGAACCAATTTACATATGAAAAGAATATATAATTTTGGTGAAGTTCACAATAACAGAAAATAAAGATGTTCAAGTATACAAATAGGCAAAATAAAAAAGTCATAGAATAGCAATTTTATTTTAATAAAAACAATAAAAATGTATTTGCTATTTATTGGGGGGGACATTTTGAGTGTATCTGAATATTGGAGAGGATGTGTGCCCTCGGTAGAATTCCAAGTAGCCTATGCTGGACATTGGAACAGTCCTTCGGCGGCACTCGATGACGTAGTATGCTTGAAATAGTGGCTCTGGAGCAGCTTTACTCGACATTGAGAAACACCCCGTGTCTGAGCTGCAACCACAGCTTCTGTTCGAGCTGCCGGCAGAAACTCTGGGAACAAAGTAAGAACAAAAATAGTTCTTCAAACTTTTATATATTAGCATTTCCTTTCTTTCCTATGTTGTTGTTTTTTTCATGGTATTAAATCGTATGTGTTTTTAAACAGATACCTGGACAAAGTCCTCGTCCTGAACTGAATACCAAAGTTCATTTCCCTCTGAAAGACATCCTGACTCCATCTGCTGGTGAATACATGACATAGCAGCATTTCCTGTTGTTGATCAATCATCCTGTGACAGAGGGCAGAGAAAACGAAAGAGGATTTTGACATTGTTGAAAAGAGCGGAGACGCCATTACAGGGTGTGAGATCTCTGCTGGGAGACACTTTGGAGGATTTGAAACGCTCAAGAGAAAGGACATACCTTAGTGAGTTTTGCTTTAAAAAGACAACAGAGACAAATGGCTGAGAAAAACCCTCTCTTTGAAAGTTACCTGAGCTGCCATGTGTGTTCAGAGACTTTCAGAGATCCTGTGTCTCTGGGCTGCAGCCACAGCTTCTGTTCGAGCTGCCTGCAGACATTCTGGGAACAAAGTAAGAACAAAAACTGTCCTATTTGTAAAAGAAAATCTTCAAAAGGTCTTGCGGTGAACTTTACACTAAAGGATCTGTCTGACTCCTTTGCTGAGAGACAGGAAGCTGGATCATCTGAGACAGAAAAAAGAGAGGTGGAGGTGGTGTGTAGTAAACATCAAGAAGAGCCTAGATTGTTCTGTAAGGATGAAGAGAGAGCTGTGTGTCCTGTCTGTGAGTTTTCTCTCCACCAGAGTCACAAGGTGGTTCCTGTAGAACAAGCAGTCAGTGAGCTGAAGGACCTGCTGAACTCTGACTTAGAGTCTCTGCAGGACAAGAGGGACAAATACAAAGGAGTGGAGACAACATACAATGAAGTGATTCAAGTGTCCAAGAAGCAGCTGCTGTCCACAGAGAGGCAGATCAGAGCAGAGTTCATCAAGCTCCATCAGTTCCTGAAAGAGGAAGAGGAGACCAGACTGGCAGCTCTGAGGGAGGAAGAGGAGCAGAAAGGGAAGACTATCAGCAGAGAGATGAAGAGCATTCAGGAGCACATCTCCTCTCTGTCACACAGTATCTCTGCTGTTGAAGAAGAGCTGCAGAAACACAACGGGCCCTTCCTCAGCAGTTATAAAGCCACTCAGAGCAGAGCCAGAGTCCAGAGCTCACTGTCAGACCCACAGCTGCTCCCAGGAGCGCTGATAGATGTGGCCAAACACCTGGGCAACCTGTCCTTCAGAGTCTGGGAGAAGATGAAGGACCCAGGTCCACTTCAGTCCTGTCATTCTGGACCCAAACACTGCAAGCAGCTGGCTCTCTCTGTCTGTTGATCTGACCAGTGTGAGACATGGAGACACATATCAGCAGCTTCCTGGTAATCCAGAGAGATTCACTAACGGTCCTGATGTTCTGGGCTCTGAGGGCTTCAGCTCAGGGAGACACAGCTGGGAGGTGGAGGTTGGAGATCATCCTGAATGGAATATAGGTTTGACTAAAGAGTCAGCTGACAGGAAGGGAGAGATATTTCTCTCACCAAAATATGGAATCTGGTGTTTAGTACATCGCAGTGGAAAATACACTAATGGTGCTGGTGAGACTGTCAGAGTGGAGAAGAATCTCCAGAGGATCAGAGTCCAGCTGGACTATGACAGGGGGGAGGTGTCCTTCTACGACCCTGAAGGCATGACTCACATCTACACTCACAGAGACACTTTCACTGAGGAACTCTTCCCATATTTCAGTATTGGAAAAGCTGGTGATGCTAAAACGGCTGATATCAAAATCTGTCAAACTGAGATTCCTCTGTGATGCTCAGGAGTGTTGGTTCAGACTTTATTCTGACTTCACTGTCCGTCTAGATCTCTTTGAAATAATCAGGATAAGAAACAGATGATCATCAGATCATAATTTTAGCCTGTAAGATTTCTAAATGTTCTGAAAATGTGATCATGTTTTAATTACAGCTTTAAACATTATATTCAAAGTCTCAGTGTAAAAAAAACAAATTGATTGTTTATTGTTATTGTTTATATTTTGTTATACTTTTTTTATTGTGTGTTTATAATTTCATTTAACTCACTGACATTTTTTTGAATCTGAAAATCATTTTTAAATACATTGAGGCATGATTGATGAATGCTCAACATTTTAAACCAAAATCTTTAAATAAATAAATAGATGTTCTGTTTTTCTTTTTAATCAATGTCCTGAAAATGTTTGTGTTTTTTTTAATTCTAATAAAACTAGCAAATCAAAGCTGTCAATTCTCCTTTTTTTTAACATCTTGTTCAAACATCATTTTTATAGCAGTATAAGATAATATAACAATGTAAGATATTTTTAGGACTCTTGATTAATTATTTTTAGAAATGGGTATGTTGTTTTACTCCCAGGAGTAATTGAAGTTGAGTATTTCCGTACTGTATATATGAACAATAACATTTGTGGCAATTGAAAATGTCCATTTATTATTAACCTAAAGGGAATTATAGCTGTACAATTAAGTTTAGTTTTATTCAGAAATATGTCTATAAGCTTGATTCCTGTTTCTTCAGGTACATCAACAAACCTTTACAATAATAATAATTTTAAAAAAAACCTAAGTGCCCGCGCTACATTAGTGCCCGCACTCCAGCCATTTACTGTGGGCTTAGGTGAGCCAGAGCTCGTCCCTGCCTCACTCCTCTTCGCTCCCATAGTTGTAGCGGAGCTCGGCCAATTTGCTGATTTTCACTATAAAAAGCGATTGTAATCATACAGAAATCACAACACAGATCAGTGGAGACATTTTATTATTATTACTATTTCGTTTTTCTTTAGTTGTTTTTCCGTTACATTGGAGTATGACAGGTGAGGCTCTGCCTCCCCTGACTGCACGTCGCTGATCTCTATATACATCGATACAACATTACGTGTTGATAGAAATCAACACGTAATGAAATAAGACCCCACGGTTTGATGATTGATAGGTGTGTGGGTTGTCTTTCATTTTGACACACAGAACAATGGGGGCTATCCACCCTTATCCACAATGTAAAGTCATTCACACAGCCTCTTCTCTCTGTGAGGAGCAGCAGGTTCAGCTTTCAGAACAAAGTAACAGGAAAACTAAAATGGCATTCATTTTTTAAATATGTCGTGTAGTAATAGATTTATTTATTTTTCTTCTCAAGAGAGTACCAGAATGTGTATTTTATGTTAGTATTTCCTGGGGGAGAATCCCCCCCAGATCCCCTTGCAGGGGTTGGGTTTTCAGCATGTCAACTCTTTCACCTGTGGGGAAATTGCAGGATTGGCTCCAGCTGGTCGTCCTTTTATTTACTACAACACAAATGTGCCTTTTTATTTCATACAGTTCAATTTGGATTGAGACAGGGAAATAATCTAAACCTCACGCTTGGCGTTTCACTGTCAAGGGGAGCGTGTATGTAATTACATTGCAAATACTGACTTGAGCCTCACCACTGTATGGGTTAGCCCTACCATAGATTACCCAACAAAAACACTCTGGAGCCGCCACTGATTATGTTTATTGTTGTTATTTGTAGGGCTTTGTCCCAATATTTATTTTTGTTTTAAACTATGTTGAAAGATTAGTTTAATATAATTGTTTTTATTATGCTATGAAATTCTGAATGAAAGGCTGCGCGCGAGACTGGTTTTTTCGCTGGGTTGAGTCGTGTGGGTTTTTTGAGTGAGATGCGGCACAGCAGCCTGTCAGTTTACGCTTGCTAGGTTAGTTTGGCTATTATCATTTATATGTATCTGCAACAATGGATATCAGGAAGTGGTTCACACTTATACACTTGAAAGGAATATGGCAACTCAGCGCCAGATGCAGGCACACTAGAAGACATCAGTTACCAACGAGCTAGCAAGCCAGCCAGGGACAAGGGAGGCTGGCAATCAATTATATTTTGAAGAGAAATTGACTCTCAAGCCGGCTCTCACAAACTCCTGCTCTGTGCGCAAGCAGACCGCTGCACATGCTCTCTGCCTCGCTCAATCTCTCTCTCTCTCCCTTTCTCTCAATCGCTCAACCTTACCTCACCTCTCCACCCTGTGTGTGCTCAAGTTTGCCTGCATGCTTGCCCAAGTTGGCACAGCGTTACAAATGTGCCACAAAACCAACCAATGGATGTAGCCTATAATAAGACCGTCAACAGCCTTATGGCAACCTAAACCCCCCCCCACTTTGACAAATCTCGAGATTTCCCGGGAAATGTGAATTTCGGGGTGGGCCCCGCCCTGGTAAATCAAAATGCCCGCCCAGAGACGTATGTCTGCCGCCGGGTCTGCCCCAGCCTCCGGACGAGTCAACAAGGTAAAGCCGAGAGGAACCATGCTGTGTTGGCGGTGGGAGCCTGGGTGGAGAGCGAGCACGACTTTATGGAGCACCCATCTGTGAGTTTGGCATTTAATGCCAATGAGCTAAGCTAGCTTGTACTGTTGCTAGGCTGTCGAAAGAGACCGTTGCTAAGCTAGCTTGTACTGTTGCTAGGCTGTCGAATGAGACCGTTAGTGGTGATGACCAGACCAGTTGGTGAAAAAAAGTCATGATTGTTGTTGAAATAAACGTGAAGTAACCTGAGTAAAAGTAGCAACACTGTGAAGGGAAGAGTATATAAGTACATTTACTGAGGTACTGTACTTTTCATGCATCTTGAACCTCACATTCTACTTTTTACTCCACTACATTTGATTGACAGCAGGGTTGCCAACTTTGGGTACCTGGCTGGAGTGAGGATTTTGATATCATGGGTTTAATTACATATGCGCACGAAATGACTGCTATCGTGTCAGCAGCGGGACCTTAGCATATATATATATATATAGGATATATATACAATATATACAAATACACAATATTGGACACAGACTATAAAGGGCAACAAAGTTTCATTCACTATTGAAAGTCAAACACATGTTTGTTTCCACTGTTTTATTGTGTAGGCCTACCTGTCGCGATAAGCAATTAATTGACGTATCGTACGATAAATAAAAATGAACTCGATAAATTGCCATTTACATGAGGATGTGACTAGCAGTTTGAAAGGATGTACTTGAATTATTATTATATATTATCATTATGTCAGTGGTCTAAAATGGTCATACAACGGTGCCGACAATATTATCGTTTATCGCAATCATTTCCGGGAAAATGTATCCAACAAAATTAATTATCGTGAGAGCTATACATGAAACACACACACACAAACAAATCTACAGACTTACTCCAAACTGCCAAATATATTAATTAACACACTCTCACTCTCATATACTCTTTGACTCTATTTTGGCCTAGTAGAACAATAAGCAGCAGACTTTTACTTTTTTTATCATTTCTACTGGTTCTTAGATCTGAGCATGCGCAATACGGGTCGGCAGTTGCGAGAGAGTATTTTTGTTGGGTAATCTATGGTAGGGCTAACCCATACAGTGGTGGGGCTCATGTCAGTATTTGCAATGTAATTACATACACGCTCCCCTTGACAGTGAAACGCCACGCGTGAGGTTTAGATTATTTTCCCTGTCTCAATCCAAATTGAACTGTATGAAATAAGAAGGCACATTTGTCTTGTAGTAAATAAAAAGGGCGACCTGGAGCCAATCCTGCAATTTCTCCACAGGTGAAAGAGTTGACATGCTGAAAACCCAACCCCTGCAGGGTGGTCTGGGGGGATTCTCCCCCAGGATATTTTTTTTTGTTTTAGTTTTGAAATAGGCTACTAACATAAAATACACATTCTGGTACTCTCTTGAGAAGAAAAATAAATAAATCTATTACTACACGACATATTAAAAAAATTAATGCCATTTTACTTTGTTCTGAAAGCTGAACCTGCTGCTCCTCACAGAGAGAAGAGGGAAGAGGCTGTGTGAATTACTTTACATTGTGGATAAGGGTGGATAGCCCCCATTGTTCTGTGTGTCAAAATGAAAGACAGCCCACACACCTATCCAGGGACGTGCACAGACATTTGGAGGGGCTATTGCTCTAAACTGGAAAAAGGGCCTCCCCCCCCAAAAAAACATAAGACCTTTTTTTTAATGTAAAATAAACCAAATGATTATTACATCAACTAAATTGAACAGTAATTCACATCTCATAACAAAATAAGCTAAGGCGACTACTTGCATTCGGTGACTTAATTTCAAAAATGAAAATCAGGGACATTTTTTGTTTTGCGGTCCATATCTCATTAAAATATCTAATGTTAGTAACTATTAACGACAAAATGGGGACAAATTCTGTTCTAATGTAGTTTGACCATTGTAACTGCTGTGCAGTCCAGACATACTGATAAAATAGGGCCTCTAACCAGGGGTTAAATTGGGGCCGGGGCTGTCCGGGGCTCAGCCCCGGCACATAGGACGATGCTCTGACGTCATCGCCCTCGCTCATTTGTCATTTGTTTAAGCCATAATGTCAAAACATCTCTCGTTCTTAATATAGACTTTATTTAGGGTCGATATGTGTTGACTTTAACATTTCAAATAGCAGATCTCTGTGACAGGATATCGTTTTTCTGCTTAGTGAACGTGTGTCTCTGCTCCGATCAGGAGCTGCAGGCACCGTGGCTCCTTCGTGCAGAGAGTCTGCAGCGGTGTGGTGTGTGTGTGTGCAGAGAGTCTGCAGTGGGTACCGCCAAACCCCCGACCCGTCTTGTAACACAGAGCCCGTTTCCTACACCATCAGGGCCGGTTCTAACCAATTGCTGCCCTAGGCGAGATTTTAGCTGGCGCCCCTCCCTGCCAGAAAATCGTTCAGTAGAACAAATAAAAGTAACCAAGGGATACACAATAGAATATATAAAAAATAAATGAAAAATCTCTACAAAAGACCAATGCCACTACAAAAACAGAAACGTATTGACATAGGTCATATACATCAAAAAGGCTTCAAATGTATTCAGTATTATATGAACATGTTTTAATTGGGGTGAGGACATCACATCCTCTAGGGGGGTCCGGGGGTATGCCCCCCCGGGAAGAAATGTTTGAACATTTAAAGTAAAATGCTTCAATCTGGTGCACTTAGAGCACACATTACTAGAGACCTGATCTAGGGGGTACAACTCTAACGGCCCGTCCACACAGCGGCGTGCGTTGAAGCTTGCCGGCGGGCGTGTCTGAAATTCGACCAACAACCAATCACATGAATCTCCCGCCCCTGACATACAAGCAGCGGTTTGATTGGCTAGAGCTTGTACTGGCATATGATTCGATTGGCTGACGCTTCTGCCGTGGCTTCAAAACTTGAACATTGCTCAACTTTTGCAGCGAGCCACGCCAGCAAAGTGACGTCACCCCATTCAAAGTGAATGGTGAAATTTTCAACGCACGCTGCTGTGTGGACGGGCCGTAAAACACCCAAATGAAAAAGATTGGTTTACATTTTAATAATCAAATAAGTAAATCAACATAACCAATAACCTACCATAGTCAATAGTAAAGAAATGCAACTTATTTATTTTTGTTGTTCATTCATATCTTATTTTACCTAGTTAACGTTTATTTATGCATATTTTTGTATCTCTCAAGTTTTAAACGATATTTTTGGTTTACTGTCCTATAGTATACATTGAAATGATTTCAAACCTGTTTATCCCAATAATTATAAAAGAGTGCCTTGGAAATATTTGTTTACATAAATTGCATTTATCTCTCTCGCTCGATCCCACACCCACTTTGGCTGTGAGCTGCGGACGCCTGATAAGCCAACACCCCCCACTTTCATCACTTACAGCGCCCATCGTACAGGGCAAATTAAAAGTGTAACGGGGTGAAAAGGGTGTTACCTTGACTTAATTATGAATGCTGTTACATCAAGGCCGAAAATTAGGATGAGCGCAAACAGTCAAAATGTTTTTTTCCCTCCCAGAGCTGCCAGCGCAGCGCCCCCCCCAGATCTGGCGCCCTAGGCGACTGCCTATGTCGCCTATATGCCAAAAAACGGCCTCTGACTTAACCTAACAACTTATTTAATTTGTTTTCACAATTACTAATGCCATGTTTTTTTTTATTCTTGAAGAGAATGTCTTTTTTTCTGGCATTCATGCAGGATTAACAAAATAAGAATAACATTGAGAACAATCTTTGAAGTAAATGGCTGTTGTTAAACGCTTCCCACATTTACTTCAATCGTACAATAGAAAAGATAAAAGTACCCAAGGGAATACACAATAGAATATATAAAGAATAAATGAAAAATCTCTACAAAAGACCAATATACTACAAAAACAGAAACGTATTGTCATGTTGGTAATATACATCAAAAAGGCTTCAAATGTATTCGGTATTGTATGAACATGTTTGAATTGGGGTGTGGACGTCACATCCTCTAGGGGGGACCGGGGGTATGCCCCCCCGGGAAGAAATGTTTGAACATTTAAAGTAAAATGCTTCAATCGGGTGCCCTTTGAGCACACATTACTAGAGACCTGACCTAGGGGGTACAACTCTAAACACCCATATGAAAAAGATTGGTTTACATTTTAATAATCAAATAAGTATGTGAACATAACCAATAACCTACCATAGCCAATAGCAAATAAATGCAACTTATTTTATTTTTGTTGTTCATTCATATCTTATTTTACCTAGTTAACCGTTTATTTATGCATATTTTTGTATCTCTCAAGTTTTAAACGATATTTTTGGTTTTCTGTCCTATAGTATACATTGAAATGATTTCAAACCTGTTTATCCCCAATAATTATAAAAGAGTGCCTTGGAAATATTTGTTTACATAAATTGCATTTATCTCTCTCGCTCGATCCCACACCCACTTTGGCTGTGAGCTGCGGACGCCTGATAAGCCAACACCCCCCACTTTCATCACTTACAAACGCCCATCGTACAGGGCAAATTAAAAGTGTAACCGGGGTGAAAAGGGTGTTACCTTGACTTAATTATGAATGCTGTTACATCAAGGCCGAAAAATTAGGATGAGCGCAAACAGTCAAAATGTTTTTTTCCCTCCCAGAGCTGCCAGCGCAGCGCCCCCCCCAGATCTGGCGCCCTGGGCGACTGCCTATGTCGCCTATATGCCAAAAAACGGCCCTGACTTAACCTAACAACTTATTTAATTTGTTTTCACAATTACTAATGCCATGTTTTTTTTTATTCTTGAAGAGAATGTCTTTTTTTCTGGCATTCATGCAGGATTAACAAAAATAAGAATAACATTGAGAACAATCTTTGAAGTAAATGGCTGTTGTTAAACGCTTCCCACATTTACTTCAATCGTACAATAGAAAAGATAAAAGTACCCAAGGAATACACAATAGAATATATAAAGAATAAATGAAAAATCTCTACAAAAGACCAAATATACTACAAAAACAGAAACGTATTGTCATGTTGGTAATATACATCAAAAAGGCTTCAAATGTATTCGGTATTGTATGAACATGTTTGAATTGGGGTGTGGACGTCACATCCTCTAGGGGGGACGGGGGTATGCCCCCCCGGGAAGAAATGTTTGAACATTTAAAGTAAAATGCTTCAATCGGGTGCGCTTTGAGCACACATTACTAGAGACCTGACCTAGGGGGTACAACTCTAAACACCCATATGAAAAAGATTGGTTTACATTTTAATAATCAAATAAGTATGTGAACATAACCAATAACCTACCATAGCCAATAGCAAATAAATGCAACTTATTTTATTTTTGTTGTTCATTCATATCTTATTTTACCTAGTTAACGTTTATTTATGCATATTTTTGTATCTCTCAAGTTTTAATTTTTAAACGATTATTTTTGGTTTTCTGTCCTATAGTATACATTGAAATGATTAAAACCTGTTATCCCAAATAATTATAAAGAGTGCCTTGGAAATATTTTGTTTAAATAAATGCATTTATCTCTCTCGCTCGATCCCACACCCACTTTGGCTGTGAGATGCGGACGGCCTGATAAGCCAACCACCCCCCACTTTCATAACTACAGCGCCCATCGTACGGGCAAATGAAAAGTGTAACCGGGGTGACAAAGGTGTTACCTTGCACTTAATTATGAATGTTGTTACATCAAGGTCGAAAATTAGGATGAGCGCAAAACAGTCAAATGTTTTTTTCCCTCCAGAGCTGCCAGCGCAGCAACCCCCCCCCCCATATCTGGCGCCTAGGCGCCACCTATGTCGCCTGGCTATGCCAAGAAGCGGCCCTGTACACCATGCTAAATATGTCTGCATAAAGCTGAGTTATGATCGGTCATAATAACACAGAATTTGGTGATGATTAAATAGTTTTACAGTGAGATTTACTCCCATACTTTGGACCATACTCACGCAGCCCTACAAATGAATTGAGATTTCCACACAAATGTTCTTTAGCAAGTGTGCAGAGCAGTGTTGATTTAAAAAAGCAATTTGAAGGTGTTGATATTTGTAAACCTTTTTTGTGTATATATATGATAATTTAAGATGTAAATTGAATTCCAGTTTATTGTAGTACTTTCTATTTTTATTGTGACATTTGGTGGCATCAATGTCTGCATTTGATACAGATAATGGAGCAGTTGCTTTAGGGCCACAGTGTAGGCCTATATCCCTTAAGGTCAAATAATGAGATCCTCGACCTCCGCCCCCCCCCTCTCGCACCTCCACACAGAGCCCCCCCCCCCCACATATCAAATCCCAACTTAACCCCTGCTTCTAACTAGGCTACCTTAAATAAAGTCACTAATTAATTAAACCAGTTCAATACGCATTATTCTTATTCTTATCATTATGAGCGCAGCCGGTAACGGTAAGGTATCTAATTACTTATTTAGGCTATTTAGTATTCCGTAACTTAATAACAGAGATGGTCAAACTAAAGTGGTAGAGACATGGCAGAAATTCTACAATGAAGCAGGACAGTGAAGTATTCACCCATGAGAGGGCGATCAAGAAAAGAGAGCGAGCGGCCCCGTTGACGGAGTTTACAGATGAAAAGACACACAATCACAACAAGTAGGCTATATTTAGGTGTTTTTTTGTAAATAACCAACGGTATCAAGAGGAAGTAAAGTCCCCTGGTTTGTCCCTTATACCCTAACTGCCATGAGGAGACAACTCAAAATCAAGTTTCCAAAATCCGAAACTGAGGTGGTCTTAACGCACCGGCAGATGACAGCGCTGACAAAGTGTGTTTCCCGCAGCGAGACGCTACTAATTGTGGGCTTATCATGTTGATTCGGCCACAACAGAAAAAAAAAAAAAAAATTCTCGCTCTCTCTAGAGGGGCAGGTCAGCCAAAAAGGCCAAACGGGCCGTTGCCCTGGCAACATTAGCCCGTACCTGTGCACGTCCCTGCACCTATCAATCATCAAACCGTGGGGTCTTATTTCATTACGTGTTGATTTCTATCAACACGTAATATTGTATCGATGTATATAGAGATGTAGCTACTACAGCAAATGCAAAAGTATTCTCCGTCGGGACTTCCTGGAACAACACACACGCCGTTATCTTGATTCTGATTGGCCAGAAGACATTATCAAAGATGTTCTATTGAGAAGACGATCACTACCTGACAAAAGTTTTCAAAACCGTTTCTAGTCTTCGGTATTCTTGTTTTTGGCGTGAGAATAGTTTGGGCAGCGTGAGAGCGTGAGATTGAGAGTGAAAGCGTGTGTCACACGCCAGATGCGTGAGAGTTGGCAACCCTGTTGACAGTATTAGTTATTTTGCAGATTCAGATTAATAAAAATAAGTCAAGGAGTAAATTGTGATTTATAGATTAAACTACCCAGCAGCACATATGTGTACACTAAATGAGGTCCACCTTTACCAGCTGCAATATTAGTTATGCTTGCACAATAATGCACTAGTTATAATTAGGTAGTATGTAAGTCAAAGTATACTTAAGTAGAGTACTTGCAAATGTTGTAAATCTCAAGATGAAGTACGCCATCGTGTGGCGCAGCCAGCTCAAGTCAGCAAGAAGAAACAGCAGCCTCAGACAGATCCCATGGTACACATATCATTATCATGACTTATAGTTAAGTATTGATGTAGCAGTATTTACTCCAGAAAAATCCACCTGGGGTGATCTAAATGAGTTATTGTTATTGATGACATTCATTTTCACATTTTTTAGTATTTTCATCACTAAATATCTTTTTTCAAATGTTTAGTGTATAAGTCTCAGAAAAGTGTGAAAATGCATATCATTAATTTGCATCACTTCCTATTATTTGTGTGGTTAAAGTGATTCTTCGCCCACAATCTGTCTTTCGAGTACCAAACAATCTGTAGCTTTGAACGAAAGCCTGAAATGTTTTTTTTGTTTTTTAAAACATCAGCTTAGAGTTTGAGTAATTGATTGTTAGGGCTGCAAATAACATTATTTTCATTATTGATTAATGTGATTTTTTTTCTAGAATAACTGATAAATCATTTAGTCTTTCAAATCTCATTAATGATCGAAAAATCTCAATATTGATTATTACTCTGCTGCTTGAATAGTTAAAAATCTATGTATTATGTGCAACAATTTGAGAAGTATTCCCCTTATTTAACACAAATCCAATGTCCAGCATACTTGGAATTCCACCGAGGCCGCGTCCTTGGTTTGGGGGAAATTTCGAGGCTGCACATGGGTAGACTTTGCGTCCTTAAAATCCCCGCAATGCTTTGCGCACGGACCAATTTCAAAAACCCTTGCGGAGAATGTCTGAACCGACGCAGCACACATTTAAATGTAAGTATGTAGTGGCGTAGAACATGTGTTGGTAAATATATGTTCTTAGTTACATTTGTTATCACCAAAAATGTGTTCCGTGAAAGTAAAGCAAGTTCATAATTAGATAGACATCGTGAGGTATTTATTTTCGGTACAGTTTATGTTGAAACCTTAGAGAGAGTGGCACACTTGTTAGCCTGTTCCATTCTTCTTCGTTTTCCGAAGCCGTGGCTTGGAACTACGCGACTACCAAACCAGCATCCTTGAGATTGAGAAACGGCCTGAATCTGGAGGAGGAAGAGGAGAGGAGAGCTGAGGAGCTGCAGAGGAGGAAAAGGGAAGAGCAAGGGAAAGTATCTGCAAGGTAAGACAGTTATTTACCAATCTTCACTGATTTGAGTATGCTTATAGGTCGACAGGTTTTTACTGCATATGTGAAAAGTTGTGGTTAAAGTCTTTTGTGGCTCTAGAGGAAGTCTGACTCTATCACTTCTGTTTCACACGTTGAGGTTCACAAGTGGCTTCGTGAATCTGATAAACAGTTGTTGTAACTCTGCAGGTTCATCGAGGCTCTGAGAGCTCGGATGAAGGAGCGAGTGTCTCAGGAGAAGCTGGAGCCTCCTCCTCTCTGCTGCTGCGCATCATCTTTCTGGGACTCCAGAATCATAACGCTTAAAATCACAAGGGAGTACAAGTAGAAATAAAACGTTGAGTTCAAAGGTACTGCAATAAAAAAGATGAACAGGGCTAAGGTGATGCTCAGTTCTGATTGGTCATTTGGACCTTCTGCAGCAATAAGACCAAAGTCTAAGGATAGTGAGAGCTGTAAAGCTTCAATGATATAAGCTCATCGAAACCACACATTTTACTTTAATGTCATGAAGAAGCTTAATCTTAAAATAGTGTTCATATCATGTGGTATGATCCTTAATACCAATGAAAGTGAAGATATGATCAATGAATAAATGAGAGTAAAAAAGTGTCAGGAAGAAAAACAAAAAAACACTTGAGTTGATGGATAATTGATGTAGATATTAGGATTATTATTTATACATTTACTGTGATAAATGTTGAAAAATAAATATGAATGAGTTTGCTCATGTTTTGAAGAAATATTCCCAAAATGAATTGAACATACATTTAGCCATTTTGAATTTTATTGACAGAGAAAACACGATAAACAAATAAAAACTGAACAGCAGCTGTGGTTCCTAACAACTCACATTGAGAGAGTATCTTTACTCCAACTGGATGATATGAACACAGAGAGACAGACGTGTTGGCAGAACATGTTTCCTGTTTGTGACAGAAAAATAAAACCATGTGAAACTGGTTTAGTGTCACTCAGCCTGTTGAAATGTTGAGTCCTCACTGGAGGACAAAGGCACGATCCTCTCCTTTTCTGTGGCATTTTATGAGCTTTTTAATAATTGACTAAGTGATAAAGCATAAAGGAGCAGTTTGTTTATTGAGCTGTCCCATAGACTAAGTCTGACTCCTGCAGGGGCCGGAGTTTGAAACCTGACAAAAAAAGTCTGTCTGCTGCAAGTTGCCCCCTCTCCCCTTCTTTCATTAAATAAATGCAAAAAGCAGAAATAAATGATCTTTAACATATTCCTTATTAATTATTTTATCTTTTGAGTACGTCCTCCAACGGATAAACAAGTCATAAAGATGTCAGGATAAAAGTATAAGTTGAGGGGTTTTGCAATGAAAACAATGAACGTAACAAGACACCTAAAACGTGACTGTGCTCTTCCAGACTGTTATGTTTGTGTGACTCTAAACATAAATACTGTACAGTGGGGCAAACAAGTATTTAGTCAGCCACCAATTGTGCAAGTTCTCCCACTTAAAAGATGAGAGGCCTGTAATTTTCATCCTAGGTATACCTCAACTATGAGAGACAGAATGAGAAAAAAAAATCCAGAAAATCACATTTTCTGTAAGTCTTCACAAGGTTTTCACACACTGTTGCTGGTATTTTGGCCCATTCCTCCATGCAGATCTCCTCTAGAGCAGTGATGTTTTGGGGCTGTCACTGGGCAACACGGACTTTCAACTCCCTCCAAAGATTTTCTATGGGGTTGAGATCTGGAGACTGCCTAGGCCACTCCAGGACCTTGAAATGCTTCTTACGAAGCCACTCCTTCGTTGCCCGGGGGTGTGTTTGGGGGATCATTGTCATGCTGAAAGACCCAGCCACGTTTCATCTTCAATGCCCTTGCTGATGGAAGGAGGTTGTCACTCAAAATCTCACAATACATGGCCCCATTCATTCTTTCCTTTACACGGATCAGTCGTCCTGGTCCCTTTGCAGAAAAACAGCCCCAAAGCATGATGTTTCCACCCCCATGTTTCACAGTAGTTATGGTGTTCTTTGGATGCAACTCAGCATTCTTTCTCCTCCAAACACGTCTAGTTGAGTTTTTACCAAAAAGTTCTATTTTGGTTTCATCTGACCATATGACATTCTCCCAATCCTCTTCTGGATCATCTAAATGCTCTCTAGCAAACTTCAGACGGGCCTGGACATGTACTGGCTTAAGCAGGGGGACACGTCTGGCACTGCAGGATTTGAGTCCCTGGCGGCGTAGTGTGTTACTGATGGTAGCCTTTGTTACTTTGATCCCAGCTCTCTGCAGGTCATTGACTAGGTCCCCCCGTGTGGTTTTGGGATGTTTGCTCACCGTTCTTGTGATCATTTTGACCCCACGGGGTGAGATTATGCGTGGAGCCCCAGATCGAGGGAGATTATCAGTGGTTTTGTATGTCTTCCATTTTCTAATAATTGCTCCCACAGTTGATTTCTTCACACCAAGCTGCTTACCTATTGCAGATTCAGTCTTCCCAGCCTGGTGCACGTCTACAATTTTGTTTCTGGTGTCCTTTGACAGCTCTTTGGTCTTGGCCATAGTGGAGTTTGGAGTGTGACTGTTTGAGGTTGTGGACAGGTGTATTTTATACTGATAACAAGTTCAAACAGGTGCCATTAATACAGTTAACGAGTGGAGGACAGAGGAGGCTCTTAAAGAAGAAGGTTTGGTTACAGGTTTGTGAGAGCCAGAAATCTTGTTTGTTTGTAGGTGACCAAATACTTATTTTACCGAGGAATTTACCAATGAATTCATTAAAAATCCTACAATGTGATTTCCTGGATTCTTTCCCCCCATTCTGTCTCTCATAGTTGAAGTGTACCTAGGATGAAAATTACAGGCCTCATCTTTTTAAGTGGGAGAACTTGCACAATTGGTGGCTGACTAAATACTTTTTTGCCCCACTGTATACTCCAACCCTTATGAAGAATCATAATGCTTAAAATCACAAGGGAGTAGGAATAAAACGTTGAGTTCAAAGGTACTGCAATAAAAAAGATGAACAGGCCTAAGATGAATGCTCAATTCTGATTGGTCATTTGGACCAAAGTCTAAAGATAGTGAGAGCTGTAAAGCTTCAATTAATAAAAGCTCATCGAAACACACATTTGACTTTAATGTCATGAAGGTGCTTAATTCAATTCAATCTTTATTTCAGACTCATGGTCCATATCACATACAAAATGACAAAATACACAACAATAAATAAGATTAAAAAGCCAAACAAAATGAAAAACATGAAATCAGTCCAATGACAGCTCGCCACACATGCTCACTGTCTGTAGAGGCTGTTGCGCTAATGTCTCCAAATCATGGAAGAGAACCGAGTAGAACTCTTCACAGGTTTAACTAAAATCGAGATAACATGATTGTCAGTCTGCTAGGCGACACATGAATTTGTACATTACTTTTCTTAAAAGGGCTTGACAGGTCGGTACCCCCAAGTTAACAAACAGCTGGCTGCCACTGTGCCATCTTGGTACCCTCAGCAGCAACCGTAAAGCATCATTGTATGCAACTTTTAGTTTGTGTATCCTTCTAGCCTTGTAGTTACTCCACAGGTGAGCCGTGTACAATGGTGTACAGAAAGCTTTAAAAAGTGATACCTTGACATCTACAGAGCACTTTGTAGATGAATATGTTTGCCTGGGCATACCGTTTGCAGCGTTGTCTATGGATGTCTTTGTCATCTGTGAGACCATCAGAGATATAATGACCAAGGTACTTAATCTCACTGCACACAAGAAGAATGTTGCTACTGAGATACAATTAGGAAAACCTTTTTATCCTCTTCGCAC